>NW_026887261.1:0-11593 GCF_032173495.1 Musca vetustissima
AGTTTCGAGAATATCGGTCCAGATTTAGATATAGCTCCCATATATAGTTTCGCCCGATTTCATGTAAATGGTGCACCAAAATCCCTATATATCTTTCGATTTGCACGAAATTCGGCATAACGTACTGACTTGAGCCTAGAAGGATGTCTGCCAAGTTTCGAGAAAATCGGTCCAGATTTAGATATAGCTCCCATATATAGTTTCGTCCGATTTTATGTAAATGGTGCACCAAAGTCCCTATATATACTTCGATTTGCACTAAATTTGGCACAACGTACTGAATTGAGCCTAGAGTGATGTCTGTCTTGTTTCGTGAAAATCGGTTCTGATTTAGATATAACTCCCATATATAGTTTCGTCAGATTTCATGTAAATGGTGCACCAAAGTCCCTATATATCCTTCCATTTGCAGGAGATTTGGCATGACGTACTGAATTGAGCCTAGAGTGATGTCTACCAAGTTTTGAGAAAATCGGTCCTGATTTAGATAAAGCTCCCATATATAGTTTCGTCCGATTTCATGTAAATGGTGCACCAACGTCCCTATATATCCTTCGATTTGCACGAAATTTGGAATAACGTACTGACTTGAGCCTAGAAGGATGTCTGCCAAGTTTCGAGAAAATCGGTCCAGATTTAGATATAGCTCCCATATATAGTTTCGTCCGATTTTATGTAAATGGTGCACCAAAGTCCCTATATATCCATCGATTTGCAGGAAATTTGGCATAACGTACTGAAGTGAGCCTAGAGTGATGTCTGCCAAGTTTCGAGAAAATCGGTCCTTATTTAGATATAGCTCCATATATAGTTTCGTCAGATTTTATGTAAATGGTGCACCAAAGTCCCTATATATCCTTCCATTTGCAGGAGATTTGGCATGACGTACTGAATTGAGCCTAGAGTGATGTCTACCAAGTTTTGAGAAAATCGGTCCTGATTTAGATAAAGCTCCCATATATAGTTTCGTCCGATTTCATGTAAATGGTGCACCAACGTCCCTATATATCCTTCGATTTGCACGAAATTTGGCATAACGTACTGAATTGAGCCTAGAGTGATGTCTGCCTTGTTTCGTGAAAATCGGCCTAGATTTTGATATAGCTGATGATGAGCTGGCACATCCATGGTTCTTAATGGACCACGTTGAAATCAGTATAGATCGATGTATTTTTTTAGGGTGCACACCGAAATCGGATGCGCGTTAATTGCATATGGAGGTTTCGGAAATTATTCGCGTGTTATGATTTTTTGGGTACTTCAATGCAACGTGTGGCACATCTTAGCTGTCGAATGAAATTTCGCAAAATATATATGGATTGGAAGATAAACTTCAGTACTTCCTGGTAATCGCATGCGCATCAAATGATTTTGATAATTACGCGATTTAGGCGCAATTTAAAATGTATATTTCATTATATTATTTTATTTTAAGATTTATTCCTATTTATAGAACCCTAATATTTATCGGAAGGGTCTTGATATAATACTTATACACAAAAAGTGATTATTATATATGTAAATTTTTCGGCGAATTTCGGGTAAAATAGCAGAATAGCCCAAAATTTCAAAATCTGAAATTTCTTGTATATGTATTTTTTCGAACCAAAAAAAATATATGTATATATTTTTCCTCAATATTTGGTTTTGTTGTCACTGTGATTTACAAACCGCTACACGGATTTTGATATCATTTGATTCATCATGGTGTTTAGATTATGTAGATATTTTTAAATTAATTTTTAGTATGTCATTAATATAACGAAAATATTGATGTAATCTGCTATATTTTTTCATATTTGCTAATATGTGCAGCTTTATCGCGATTATTATAATATATTCATATTCTTATTTTACGGAGGAAGATCTATATCAACGTTTCTGGTCAATATAATAAACGGCGTAATTTTAAGATTTTTTTCTTATGCCCAAAATTAAAACCTCGATAACTTTTGGCGCATCAACCAAAAATTTGATTACGAACGGTGTCAGAACATTTTGCCCTATATGTGTACCGAAAACAAAAAAGCCGATTTTTTTTTGGAAATGGAATATTTTTTTTTCTTTGGAAAAGTCTTTAAAAATATTTTTTTCCGGAATAATAGGATCCGTCCTACATTTCAACTTTTTTTACTATTTTATTTTTTAATGTAAGTTTTAAATAAGCATTTCTAATCCAAAGTGGCTCAAATTTGTATTTGGTGTACAAATTTGTACTGTAAGGTTTCTGAATAGGTTTATATGTATATTTTCAAGCAGAATCTTTCAAACGGATTAGTAGTAATTTAATATATGTATATATTTTTCAATAATTATCAATATAAGAATTTTCAGTATTTCGTGGATTTTCGACACTGGAATTTACATTATATATGCATATCAATATCGACCCACCTGTAGGTTCTCATTAGTTATGATTGCCCTGTATCGTGAAAATATCCTTGGATGACTAATTCGGTGTTGTTTGTTATTATTTTCCACATATATAGATCAGTACATCTGTGTTGGGGGTATACAAATTTCTGTCCATCATATTTTCCTCCTTCCTGAACATTGCATATTTACAATGAACAACTTTTTAAAATCTTTTTATCTAACACACATATTTTTTTATATTTTCAGGTAAAACCGCAGAATATTTATTTTGGTAAGAAAACGTGGAATAATCGGTAGAAAATTGAACCTATGTAAAAAATATTTTGCAGTGATATCATAGACGCAACTGGATAATTTCCTAAAGATTATACCATATAATATTGTCATTTATTTGTAATGAATTTTCTCATCCCACAAGGAACTGTATTAAACTGTCGTGTCTTATACTATAATAGATAACGGGCGGGACATATATGGATAAAGAGGACATATACCGATAATTGTACCAAGCGATTGTTGTGAGCAATCGGTATATATCATATGTCATAATGCACACGAAATACAAATTTCAGCAGTCTTTAATGGGACGATTTTTCCTAAAATCTCAAAACCCCAAATCGTTTTTGATATTGATAACACATGGTAGGGTGAGACATGTCTAAAAAATCCTCAAAATACTGCAATCAATATTGATTACATCGTGTTGTAATTACCTAACATTTGGAGTTATCATTTTATGAGAGCCTATGCCTAATTGCTAACCGATATAGGTCAATTTTGAAAAACTCCTTCAAAAATCCCAAAATATCGAAAATTGCGGGCGCCTTTATATAGGGGCTATGCCTAGACGTGAACCGATATCGCTCATCTAGAGTGGTTACAACAGACAGACGGACATAGGATATCATTTTGGACGAAACATTTGGCATCGTATTAGAAACAATAATATCAAATTACAGCCAACGCTAGGGAAAAAACAAACTTTATGTTCCCTCCATACCATGGTGGAGGGAATAAATAATGGAAATACACTATTTATATTAATAAAATTATACATTTATTAGCAAAGTGCCCGCTACTTCGTATGCGGAAAGGGAATACAAAAAAATATTTCATATGGAATCTGAATACTGTAAATTTGTTGTACTATAGTTTACGATTTAGTTCTCTCCATACCCACAAGCACTATTTTCCAAAATCTCTCTTGCTTCCATTACACAAAATAAAAATAGACCAGAATTCTAATTATATATGTTAACAAACACGAACAGGTCCCACTTTTACTTCCAATTAGCACTTTTCGAACACATAAGTACACATATCCAGACTTCCTCTAGACCACTACTAAATTTAGTACCAGTTAGTACCAAAAACCCTTTGGTACTTCTTTCTAACTCTTCGTCAGTGACCCACATTCCATATTTTAGGCTTCCAGCTTTCTTCGTTACCCAAATCAAAATTTAGTGCATTTGCTATTCTATTTATTCGTACACAACAATTCGGGTTTCCAAACTTATCTTCAACAGTAATCTAAATTCCAAATCTCAGGACCCAACCAAATCCAAATTGTTCCCAATTTAGTACCATCATGCTCATAAGTAAGAATTTCTAAAAACACATCAATCTTACCCTCTAACAGTAATCTTAATTACACCAAAGTCCAAATTGTACCAAATTATGTAATTTTCGTACTCATAAGTACGAATTTCCAAATGTACCTCAATCCTGCTTTGAAATAGTAATCGTAAGTCAAAATTTAAGAATTTCAACTCTGTCTGTTCACCAAAAACAAAATTGTACCAGATTTGGTACCATTCTGTACTTTTCATACCCATATTCTAAACCTATATCAAATCTACACTCCCACAGTAACCTAGGTTGCAACTTTCGGGATTCGAATTCTACCCGTTCACCAAAGTCCTAATGGTACCAACTTTTGTGCTTTTCGTAACCATAAGTACGAATTTCAAAAACTACCTCAGTCATGCACTCCAATAATAACCTTAAGTCCATATTTAAGGATTCAAGCTCTATCCGTTCACCAACATTCAAATATACCAAATTTAGTGCCATTTATTACTTTTCGTAGACATAAGTACGAGTTTAATAAACTTCCTCAAACTTTCCAACAGTAATTTTAATCATAAATTTCAGGATCCCAGCCCTATCCGTTCACATAAATCCAAATTTTTAGTACCATTTAGTACTTATAAGTTTGAATTTTCAACACTGTTTCAATCCTGTACTCTAACAGTAATTTTATTTTATAATATATATATAAGTTTTCTATGTCTATCCTTTCAATTAAATCTAAGTTGTATTTACATTGTACCCCATTTAGTACCATTTAGTGCTTCTCGAAGTACGAAATCCCAATACTACCTTAATAATGTAATTGACATTCCAAATTTAAGTTTTCCATCTCTATCCGTTCACTCTAATCGAAATTGTACCAAATTTAGTACCATTTAGTACACGTAATTGTTTTTTTTTTTTCAAAACTACCGATATATCTCAATCATGCACTCAAACAGTAATATTTGGTACCATTAAGTACTTTTTGTTTCTATAGTTAAGAATTTCCCAAACTACGTCAAACATACACTCCAACAGTAATTATAATTCCAAAATTCTAAAGTCCAGCTATATCCGTTCACACATAATCAAGTTGTACAAAATTTATTACCATTTAGTACACATAAGTAATATGCATCCATATCTTAATTCTATACTCCAACAATAATCATTATTCCAAATTTTATGCTTCCAACTCTCTCCGTTCACCCAAATCCAAATTGTACCAAATATAGTGCCGTTTAGTACTTTTCGTACACATAAATACCAATTTCCAAAGATGTCTCTATAGCTTAATCTTCAACAGCAATCTTCCAAATTTTATGTTTTCAGCTCTATCAGTTCAAACACAATCAAAATTGTACTAAATTTTGTACCATTTAGCACTTTACGTAATAAGAACGAATTTCCAAAACTACCTCAATCCTACACTGCAACAGTCATTTAATTCCCAATTTAAAGACTCCAGCTCTATTTGTGACCCGAAATCCAACTTGCAACAAATTTAGTACCATTTAGTACTTTTCGTACACATAAGTAGAATTTTTTAAATCTACATCAATCCTGTACTCCAATAGTAGTCCTAATTCCGATTTTCAGGAGTCCATTTCTATACACTCAACTAAATGCAAATAGTACTAAATTTAGTACCATTTTGTACTTTTTATGCACATAAGTACGAATTTCTTAAACCATTTTCATATATCAACACCACTTCCCAACTTTTATTCCGTATAAAATTTCAAGATTCTAACTATATATGTTCAATACATATACAATTAGAACTAAATTTAGTAATGTTTAGTACTTTTAGTACACCTATAGGTCGAATTTCCAAAAACCCTTTTGTATATCTTTCTAACTTTCCATCAGTGACTCACATTCCAAATTTCTGAATTCTAGCTCTTCCCTTTCGTACAGGTCTAGTTCTAATTTTCAAAAACCCAGCCTTATCTCACGCCTACACACCAACATCAACCCACACTCAAAATTTCAAGCTTCCGTTTCGTGTGGGCGATGATCTGTCAGTCAGTCACTCACTTAACATTAAGCTCTTTTATATATATATATATATATATATATAGATTAGATACAAATTTCAGTTTCTTAAACAATTTTATAAATCAGAAAGAACAAAATTCAACACCTTATTTTATTTTAAATACCAACCTAATTATCAATTCATTCATCAGTCTTCATAATTTAAATGACATTTTGAGTTGCATCATTAATAGTCCCAATACCATTACGTCCAGATCAGCATCATCATCGTCAGTCGCCGATATGTCATCCCGTTAATGTCTCATTAAAAATGAGTGAAATATTAATTTTGTTAATAATGAAAATAAAAACAAAAAACTACAGTAAATATTTAATTATCTCTATGTGGCTGAATGTCAAAAGATAGACCGAAATATGATTGACAATCACAAATTAAATGGGTTTGGGTTTAAAATTGATTGGTATCGCTTTAATGGAATGACTTTAATATGACTTTAGAATCCCTGCGTTAATTGATTAAATAATGTATTAAATAAAATAATGTATTTTATCCGAATAAGATTAAATTTGCCACAACTCAAGGACTGACTGCATTGGAATTGGTGAGAATAGTTTTGAATTTAGATTTAGCTCCCATATATATTTTCGTCCGATTTTATTTAAACGTTTCGCCAAATCATACAATATTAATTTAAATAGGACCAGAGTTACATAGATTGTCGAACGATATATCTATGGATTGAAGTAGGTTCGTATGGAGATATATATCACATATTTATTTCTTTAGAAATACTGATAGCATTTGACCAGAAATTGCCTTGGAATTTTATTCTTAATTAAAAGCTTATAAAATGAAATGTAATTTTTAAGAAATATCATATTAAATTTGAAAATTACATGATTCCGTAAATTATTTTTTCTTGTATTCTGTTTAATATTCGTTAAAGCCTTTAATACCGTTTTAATCATGCTCTACAAAGCACATAAGTCTCAAGGATAATAAAAGGAATAACTGTTTCATTATGCCATATTGTTGCCTTTTGCGTCTGAATCGCTCACAGTACGCCACATTTAACGGAAGCTAAATGAATATCTCTGCTTGAGGGTATGACATTCCGTGAATTCGCTAAAAGAATTATCTCAGTTCACCTTTTTCTGTTTGCAGTGAAGCATGTGGCAATACAATATGTCAGCAAGAGATATGACAAAAAAATATTAAAAGGAAGAAACACAACAATAACAGCAACAACGAATTCATGTTAGTGATTCAAAATGCTATGACATTGTTGGCAGCTTTCTTATTATTGTTGTTCTTCTTTTTTTTTTTTGCAAATTCACCATTCGCTTTTCTCTTTGCCTAATATAATTTATCAATTTCCTTTTTATGTAAGTTCTAAGTGTGCTACTTGTCTCGAGGTTATGGCATATAACCCCATAATGGGGCTCTAAGCTATAATGCGACGACAATGGCAACGAGTTCATCATCAACACTCGTCTTCGTCCGTGAAAATATCAACATTTCCGCATAAATAAGCCTTCAAGACAAGTGAAGTGGGCTAGCTGGTTGTTTATTTATTTTTGGTGGCTAAGATGTTGCAAAAAAAAAAAACGCACAAGAAAGCGGGGAATTTCGAAGACAAAGCAAACAACCGAAATATTCCGAAATAAAAACTAAGTCAACCGACATTTGACAAAATTTAGTTGATTTACTTCATTTACTCCTTATGACAGGTTTTGCCTTTATGCCCCCCATATACTGCCGTACTGCTACTGCCGATGAAACCCTGTGTAAGTGTGTGCTTGAATCAAAATTACAAAAACATGATTTTTCTCTTCACAAAAATTTAATTTCGAAGTAAAATTGATTTTATTTTATTTCCTCACAATTATATGTTTTTGTGAATTTTTGAAAATTACCGAAATTCATCGGATTGAAAGGGGTTCATTTTCAAAATCAAAACTATAGCAAGAGGGACTAGTTCGTAATCAGAAACTCGTCGATTCTCAGCTCTCTAGTGACTAGTTCCACTTTATACCCCTTAACAATGTGTTTAACTGTTTACTGTAACATGGCGATGTCAATTGACATGGCGATGCCAATTGACACTGCTTCGCTTACCCGAGGAGTAGTATTATACTAGTTACAGGTTTACAGTCAAAGACTAGTTACATTAGACTACCCACCTTTCTAGTTCCGTAAGAACTAGTTCTTCAGTACCGTTTTTTAATTTTTATACCCTCCACCATAGTATGGAGGGTATATTAGTTTTGTTTTTCCGTTTGTAACGCATCGAAATACTCATTTCCGACCCTATAAAGTATATATATTCTTGATCAGCGTAAAATTCTAAGACGATTTATGCATGTCCGTCTATACGTCTGTCTGTTGTAATCACTCTAGCGTCTAAACGAGTTGAGATAGAGCGCCAAAATTTTGCATAGAGTCGTCTTTTGTCTGCAGGCAGGTCAAGTTCGAAGATGGGCTATATCGGTTCACGTTTAGGCATAGCTCCCATATAAGGATACCCCCCAATTTTCGGTATTTTGAGGTTCTTGAGCGTGTTTTTCAACCGAATTCGCTGAAATTTGGTACTTTGAGTTATTATTGGGTAGCAAATATCCCCACTAAAAATTATAAATATAGGTCCATCTTTTCGGACAGCCCCCATGTAAGGGTAACCCCAAAATTTCGGTATTTTGAGGTTCTTGAGCGTGTTTTTCAACAGAATTCGCTGAAATTTGGTACTTTGAGTTCTTTTTGGGTACCAAATAAACCTACTAAAAATTATAAATATAGGTCAATTTTTTCTGCTACCCCCCATATAACGGTACCCCTCAATTTTCGGTATTTTGGGGTTCTTGACCGCGTTTTTCAACGGAATTCGCTGAAATTTGCTATATTGGGTTCATATTGGGTAATAAATTTCTCCACAAAAAATTATGGATATAGGTCCACTTTTTCTGGTAGTCCCCATATAACGGTACCTCCTAATTTTCAGTATTTTGGGGGTTTTGGTCGTATTTTTCCACCAAATTAGCTGTAATTTAGTATTTTGAGTTCTTAATAGGTACCAAATCTCCCCACAAAAAATTATGAATATAGATCCATTTTTACGGATAGCCCCCATATAAGGATACCCCCAATTTTCGGTATTTTGGGGTTCTTGAACGCGTTTATCAACCGAATTTGCTGCAATTTGGTATTTTGTAGTCGTATATGGTAACAAATCTCCCTACCAAAAATTATTAATATCCGCCCCCTTTTTGGGGTAGTCCCCATATAACCCCCTTTTTTATATTAAAATAGTTATCTGATTTGTTACGCGTTTTAATTTTGGTTCTAAGGCTCTGTTGTAATCATTTCACCTGCGGAGGATAGCGAGATAAAAAATTAGAACGTAAGGTTCGATAATGAACTATAGCCGCATTTAGACCTAGCCCCTGTGTGGAGGTACCAGAAGAAGTGGACCGATATTCCCCATCTTCGAATTTGAACTAAGTTTGGAAGAAATAATAATATGTGCGAGGTTTGAATGAAAACCAACTTTACTGAAACGGATTTGGTCCAAAGAAACATGGGGTCTAGAACCAATATTTCGATGAGGCACATTTTCATTGTGTTAAAGTGTATACACCGTCATTAGCTGTAAGGCTGGAGGTATAATTATCTATTAAAATTTTCTGAAATTAGTATTGTTGTTTACATTATGGTTTACATAATCCGTTTTTAGAAATGTCGGTATAGGTCCACTTTTTGACATGTTCCCTATATTTTCATTTCTAGTACCTGCCCGTATATCTATGGTGGAGGGTATCCAAAGTTCGGCCCGGCCGAACTTAACGCTTTTTCACTTGTTATTATACCCTTCACCACACTGTGGTACAGGGTATTATGTCTTTGTGCATATGTTTGTAACAGGCAAAAATAATCGAGATAGACACATGGTTCCTTTTGAGAATATGCATAGAATCACTTTCTAAGTCGATTTATGCATGTCCGTCCGTCCGTCCGTCCGTCTGTCCGTCTGTCCGTCTGTCCGTCTGTCCGTCTGTCTGTCCATGTTAAATTGTAAACAAAGTACAGGCCGCATTTATTATCCGAATTGGATGAAAATTGGCACAGGTCACATATTCGGCCCAAGGACGAACCCTATTGAAATTGGGAAAAATCGGTTCAGATTTAGATATAGCTCCCATATATATATTTAACCGATTTAATGTAAACGGTCCCTATATATCTTTCGATTTGCACGAAATTTGGTACAGCCTAATCATTTAGGTCTAGAATGATGTCTGCCAATTTTCGTGAAAATCGGTTCAGATTTAGATATAGCTCCCATATATAGTTTCGTCCGATTTCATGTAAATGGTGCACCAAAATCCCTATATATCCTTCGATTTGCACCAAATTTGGCATAACGTACTGAATTGAGCCTAGAATTATGTCTGCCAAGTTTCGTGAAAATCGGTCCAGATTTAGATATACCTCCCATATATTGTTTCGTCCGATTTAATGTAAATGGTGCCGCAAAGTCCCTATATATCTTTCGATTTGCACGAAATTTGGCATAAACTACTGAATTAACCCTAGAGTGATGTCTGCCAATTTTCGTGAAAATCGTTTCAGATTTAGATATAGCTCCCATATATAGTTTCGTCCGATTTCATGTAAATGGTGCACCAAAATCCCTATATATCCTTCGATTTGCACCAAATTTGGCATAACGTACTGAATTGAGCCTAGAATTATGTCTGCCAAGTTTCGTGAAAATCGGTCCAGATTTAGATATACCTCCCATATATAGTTTCGTCCGATTTAATGTAAATGGTGCCCCAAAGTCCCTATATATCTTTCGATTTGCACGAAATTTGGCATAACCTACTGAATTAACCCTAGAGTGATGTCTGCCAATTTTCGTGAAAATCGTTTCAGTTTTAGATATAGCTCCCATATATAGTTTCGTCCGATTTCATGTAAATGGTGCACCAAAGTCCCTATATATCCTTCGATTTGCAAGAGATTTGGCATAACATACTGAATTGAGCCTAGAATGATGTCTGCCAAGTTTCGTGAAAATCGGTTCAGATTTAGATATAGCTCCCATATATAGTTTCGTCCGATTTCATGTAAATGGTGCACCAAAATCCCTATATATCCTTCGATTTGCACCAAATTTGGCATAACGTACTGAATTGAGCCTAGAGTGATGTCTGCCAATTTTCGTGAAAATCGTTTCAGATTTAGATATAGCTCCCATATATAGTTTCGTCCGATTTCATGTAAATGGTGCACCAAAATCCCTATATATCCTTCGATTTGCACCAAATTTGGCATAACGTACTGAATTGAGCCTAGAATTATGTCTGCCAAGTTTCGTGAAAATCGGTCCAGATTTAGATATACCTCCCATATATAGTTTCGTCCGATTTAATGTAAATGGTGCCCCAAAGTCCCTATGTTAGTCAGATTGACATCAAATTTTGCACAACTTACAAAATTTAGCATAGAATTACGTAGTTGCGTTTTCTAGAAATACAGACATAGCCCAACGGATGACCTATTTATATTTGTTTGAAGTCGATTTACATACTTTATGGATATATCTAGGTAGATTCACATTTAAATAAATATCAACTATTT
>NW_026887262.1:0-11698 GCF_032173495.1 Musca vetustissima
CAAGAAGCGTAAGAGCAGAAAAATAAATAAAAGCAAATTAAAATCAAAACAAATTTAAGTTTCTTTCATTCGTACGTTCATTCATTCAGGGTCAAAACACATATTTAGACGACGAAACACTTGAAAAACAATGCCCTTAAAAAAATAAAATGAGGGGAAGTTGCATCGTAATAAGACCACTCAAGGGTCCTTTTACAACAATTTAGTTTCATCACAAGGACTTGTGAGGGATACATAAAAGTGTAAGGGTATTTGTTGACGCAAACAAGGAAATTCATTTCCGCTGGCCAGTAAAATTTTGTTTAAAAGATATCTGAACGCAATTTTATGAATACAACGTCATAGCTGGAATTTGTATACATTCAACAATAAGGTGGAAAGTAAACTATATTTGCAAACACCTCGAAATATTCATGTAGAAGCCATAAAGAATATATATTCTTCGTTATAATAAAAATAAATGTCAATTTCATTGTGCCCGTCAGCGTGTCTGTCGGAATCACGAAAAAGTTTTGAAATTTTGCAAATTTTAAATATCTGTACCCTCTTTAAGATGTGCCTAAATAACCGTAACCCAAAAATTCGGCATTTTGGAGATCATGGGTAAAAAAGATCTCTACCAAAAATTATAGACCTCAAGGAAAGGTAAAGCAATTTTTCAGTATTTTTGGGAATTTTAGGCAATGTTTATACCCTTCACCAAACTGCGGTTCATATGTTTGTGACAAGCAAAAGGAAATGAGACACACACATGGATTCTTTTGAGAATATGTATAGAATCACTTTCTGAGTCGATTTAAGCATGTCCGTCCGTCTGTCTGTCTGTCTGTCCATGTTAAATTGTAAACAAAGTACAGGTCGCATTTATAATATGATTTACATACATGAAATGTATACTCATTTAATTGGTCCAAAGACGAACCCGATTGAAATTGGAAAAAAATCGGTTCAGATTTAGATATAGCTCCCATAGAGTAACTTCTGGTAATGTGGACCATGCGTCAAATGTGGACCACCCCCCATATCTAAGAAAATGCTTGATATATGTCAATGCCGCCTTGATAAATGTTTTACTAATTAGTGAAAACAAACATCAAACTTGGTTTTTAATAAGAAATTGCAATGTTGAAAATTTAGTAGGTGAAAATGTAGCTCTGATTGTAAAAGTGTGATTTGAAAATTTTTTAGCACAATAGTCGAACGACTTTGTAAAATAGTCGAACATTTTGTTTTTCTCGATTATAAAGGGGTATGTGGTTTTCTTGTTTTCTTTAACAAAAATACACGTTTATCTGTAATTACAATCGGTTATTTTTAAATTTTTATTCCTTTTTGAAGCCGATAATTATTTTTAAATAAAAATATTCAATGTCGGGTAATGTGGACCACTATAAAAAAGTGGGACATTTTAATGAGGACGAGTTCGAAACAAGGACGCATTTAATATGCGAGGAGGTATTCTATCCTCTGAAAACTTGATATCCGAAATTATATGTGCCTCGGTTGGATAATGAAGCAAATACCTTCAAAATACCGCAAATGGGGTGATACCCTTAAATGAGGACTATTCCAAAACATGGACCCATATATTTTTGCATTCCTTGTTACCCAAGAGTGCAATAAATTGAAATTTATCACAACCAATCCACAACCTACCTTTAACTTACTGATCCTCATTACCCACACATACTGGTCCACATTACCCGCCAAGTTATTTTTATTTGAAGTTTAGAGTGTTGTGAAATATAATGCAATAACATTTTTATGGACAAATATATATAATTTTTGACCTGGAATATAATTAGCCAACAAATCTACCATGTTGTGAAAACAATTTGTTTTTATTTTTTACCTTTGTTGCGCCCACAATATAAAAAAAGAAAATGGTGGTCCACATTACCCGAAGTTACTCTATATATTTTCGTCCTACTTTATGCAAATGGTGCACCAAAGTCCCTATATTTCATTCGATATGCACAAAATTTGGCATAGCGTTCTGAACTGAGTCTAGAATGATGTGTGTTAAGTTTCGTTAAAATCGGTTAAGATTTAGATATAGCTCTTATATATATATATTTTCGTCCGATTTAATATAAATGGTGCACCAAAGTCCTGAATAAAGTCTAGAATGATGTGTGTTATGTTTGGTGAAAATCGATTTTATGAAAATTGTGCACTAAAGAAACAAAGTTTGGTCGATTGGCACATACTTTTATACAATGTTCTGAGTATAGTATAGCCCTGCGTGTGTCATTTTTTAATCGATTCAGATTTACATATAGTTCCCATATATATTTTCGTAAATGGTGCATTAAAGGCCGATTGACACATTTTGCAAGTTAATATAAACCAATCCACAACCTACCTTTAACTTACTGATCCTCATTACCCACACATACTGGTCCACATTACCCGCCAAGTTATTTTTATTTGAAGTTTAGAGTGTTGTGAAATATAATGCAATAACATTTTTATGGACAAATATATATAATTTTTGACCTGGAATATAATTAGCCAACAAATCTACCATGTTGTGAAAACAATTTGTTTTTATTTTTTACCTTTGTTACGCCCACAATATAAAAAAAGAAAATGGTGGTCCACATTACCCGAAGTTACTCTATATATTTTCGTCCTACTTTATGCAAATGGTGCACCAAAGTCCCTATATTTCATTCGATATGCACAAAATTTGGCATAGCGTTCTGAACTGAGTCTAGAATGATGTGTGTTAAGTTTCGTTAAAATCGGTTAAGATTTAGATATAGCTCTTATATATATATATATATATATATTTTCGTCCGATTTAATATAAATGGTGCACCAAAGTCCTGAATAAAGTCTAGAATGATGTGTGTTATGTTTGGTGAAAATCGATTTTATGAAAATTGTGCACTAAAGAAACAAAGTTTGGTCGATTGGCACATACTTTTATACAATGTTCTGAGTATAGTATAGCCCTGCGTGTGTCATTTTTTAATCGATTCAGATTTACATATAGTTCCCATATATATTTTCGTAAATGGTGCATTAAAGGCCGATTGACACATTTTGCAAGTTAATATAAATTAATCTCTTGCAAGCTTCGTTGAAATCAGTTCAGATTGAGATATATCTCCCGTATATATTTTTGTCCAATTTTAGGTAACTGGTGTATCAAACTCCTCTTCGATGATAGATACGTAGGGGATGATAGATGCCAAGCAAAGGCTCCGATTGACTTTAACATGGCAAAGCCCTGGCTTATCTTGGTCCCTCTTCCATTTCAATTGTGGACACTAACCTCCCGTGGTGTCACCTGGGTTAGCTAATTTCATCATCCGTTCTGCTCTTAGAATCGGCACTTAGAATGTGCATATGTTTTACAGAACAGAAGTACTAAGCAGATATTATTGACTTACAGGAAATGCGATGGAGAGGGACTGGTGAAAGTAAATCAGATGAATACGCCCTTTATTATAGCTGGCATGAAACGCGACATGAATTTGGCTGCGGATTTATGGTTAATAGGAGAATACAAAACCTCGTCTCCAGATTCACTCCAGTATATGAACGAATTGCTATAATTCGTATAAAACCGAAGTTCTTCTTCATCAGTCTTAATTGCGCCCATGTTCCGACGGAAGACAAAGATGAGAAGACCAAACACATATTTGACGAGCGCCTAGAAAAAGCATACGACCGGAGAGATTTTAATGCACAAATTGGATAGGAAAATATTTTTGTTACCAACGTCGGAAAATTCATCCTCCAACGGCAAATGGTAGTTAGCAGCACCAGATTAAAGCATCTCGATCTACACAAGGCCACCTGGATTTCTCCTGACCAAGCACTGTTGTACATCAAATGGACTTTTTGTTAATAATTTCGATTCCTGGCCCAAGTGTACTGCTTAGATTGTAGAGTGATTGATCATTTAGTCCGATTTCATGAGAATAGTCCTTCAAAAATGCTGTCTGTATTGAGAGGATGTTATAAATCTGTTTATATAGTTCTTTAGATTACAACAAACATTTCTTGTATATACCCTAAGTTGTGAAGGATGTCATCCCGTCATACTTTTCTACTTTCTTTACCCGTTTTATATTATAATAGTTTATTTTCCAACTAATTGTCTTTAATTCGATATTTTTGAGTTATCATTGTATAGTAAATAACATTCTAAGAAATACCAATATTGGTACATAGTTAGATATGGCGACTACATAAAGGTATCCCCATTCTTCGGCATTTTGAAAAATTGGGGAAATTGTCATGCAATGCATTATTTCTGATGCCCTTATGGAACATAGTTGGCAAATGTCCACGTCATTCTTATATTCCCTAAAAAATATTTTAAAATCATTCTCTGAAATTTATTATACTCTTTAAATTCTTTTTCGATTGTTTAATATAGGTCCATATTTTTATATAAAGCTCATCCATGGGTCTCGCGCAATTTTCGATACCAATATAAATATGTTTAGTATTTTAACAAAGCTGTGTACAATTTCGTTGATCCTCTATTAATTACAGTTTTAGTTTACAAATTATAGATCCAGCTTGCTAATTTTGTGTGCAAATAATATTTAATGAAACCGCCGCATTCACAGATGTAAAATTATATAGACATTTAATTTCAATTGGAAAATAATCTTCATTCAAAAATGGTGTCTTATTTCTTAAGGTCCGATGTTATCAGAAAATCTTTCCAGCAAACAATAACATATTTTCCACAATATCCTCTTATACCACTTCTTAAATGTTTTATGGACTCATACCGTCCTCGCCAATCTCACAAAGGGTAAGTGGTAGATTGATATATTGTTGACAGTTTAAAATTTGCAATTATGTTGTAGTCGTCGTCATCGTCGTTGTTGCGTTTCCCCCGCACATTTGATTTTGATTTTATTTACAACAGTTTTATTTCTATCTATCTCTGTGATTGTTATTGTTAACGTTTATAGAATATTTTCTTTTGTCAAAATTCTCCCCTTCAACGTTTGGTAGCAATGGTTTTTGATTTGTTTGATTTTGAAATGATATATGGCCCCCTTCGGTGGATATTTTGTAAAATGGGTGGTGGTTGGTTTTCTTTCAAAGAGTTTGAGTTTAATAAAGTTTCTTTGTTCAAGGGAAGTAACTGTAAAATTGTTGAGGGTGTATTTTATATTAGTATATTGTGATATTTTTTCTTTTTTTTTTTTGCTAGACTCCCTTGATGTAACATTTCATTTTAATGAAATTGTTTGATTTGCCGAAAAAATGATATATGAACGACATAGAAATTGACTTAAAACTAATATTTTAGTTTTTCACCACTAAACTATTTAAAAGAATTGGGGGCGAGCGGAAATTATTTACATAGGAGTTTAAGTAAATTTTTATATTTATTATATGCCACTTCGAAATTCAGGGGTCAGTTATACTTGATAAAAACCAACAGTGTTTGCCGGTGTATGAAAAGGGGAAAAAGGGTTAAAAATTGTCTGCAGATATAGTCACCACATATTTAGTCATCACAAGTAAAAACGTCGGCAAGTTCTGCTGGGTCGAACCTATTTCGTTAATTGGTCGGGACTTTTAAATGCTAAGAAAACATAATATATAGTTATAACTTAAGACACTCAGGTTGGGGAAACTGAGGTAGAAACTTCATCATAGCGAAAAATAAAGGAGCCTTTTTAATTATTTCTTGAAAGAAGTTTTTTATTCACCAGGAATCCGAAAATTTAGTAATACTACCCAAGTGAAAACGATGTTAAGTTCAGCCCGACCGAACTTTTTATACCCTCCAACACGAGGATGACAATCACAATATGTAAAATTAATGGGGGCTCCTTGAAGAAAACTCATGTTATGAGAGGACCTTGAATATACCCAATAAAGACTTGAGGAAACCAGTAAGGAAAGTAGTAATGTCGAACTGGGCCGACTATATGATACCCTTCACCACTATGGGTATATTAAACAGGACAATTAACATGAAATTGGATGAACTAAAATATATGATATTTATCTAAATGTGAATCGACTTTGATCTATCCATAAACATGTCATTCGATTGTTACAATGGGACAAAAGTATGCAAATCGACTTCAAACAAATATGAATAGGTCATCAAGAGGTCTGTACTTCTGGAATACGCAACTAAGTAATTCTATGCTCAATTTTGTTCGTTGTGCAAAATTTGATGTCATTCTGACTAACAATTTACTTAAAATCGGGCGAAAATATATATAGAAGTTATATAGTAATATGAACCGATTTCAACGAAACTTGTCACAGGTTAAGTAATACAAATTTCAGTACGTTTCGTTCCTATCAGCCATATATTGGATCCTTGGTGCGACAATTATTTAAAATCAATCTATAATACAACGGAGCTATATCTAACTCTGGACCGATTTTCTCTAAACTTGGCAGACATCACTCTTGGCTCAATTCAGTGCATTATGCCAAATTTCGTGCAAATCGAAGGATATATAGGGACTTTGGTGCAGCATTTACATGAAATCGGACAAAACTATATATGGGAGCTATATCTAAATCTGGACCGATTTTCACGAAACTTAGCACACATCAGTCTGGACTATTCAGTACGCTTTGTCAAATTTCGTGCAAATAGAAGTATATATAGGGATTTTGGTGCACTATTTACATGAAATCAGACGAAACTATATATGGGAGCTATATATAAATCTACACCGATTTTCTCGAAACTTGGCAGACATCATTCTAGGCTTAATCCAGTACGTTATGTCAAATTTCGTGCAAATCGAAAGATATATAGGGACTTTGGTGCACCATTTACATGAAATCGGACGAAACTATATATGGGAGCTATATCTAAATCTGGACCGATTTTCACGAAACTTGGCCGACATCACTCTAGGCTCAATTCAGTACGTTATGCAAAATTTCGTTCAAATCGAAAGATATATGGGGACTTTGGTGCACAATTTACATGAAATCAGACGAAACTATATATGGGAGCTATATCTAAATCTGAACCGATTTTCACGAAACTTGGCAGACATCACTCTAGGCTCAATTCAGTACGTTATGCCAACCTGAAACTGGGGTCTGTTCTACCATGAGAACTCAAAATACCGACTTACAGCCATTTCGGTTAGAAAAACGTGTACAAAATCCCCAAATGGGGGGTACCGTTAAATGGGGGCTAACCTGAAACTTGGCTCAATATTAATACTTTTTGCTACGGATATGTGTAATTCAAATGGAAACGTAAATTCTAAATTTCAGCCAATTTGGCTGGAAATATTCTGTCTAATATTCTTAAAATACCGAATATTGGGTCCATCCTGAAACTTGGGTAAATACTAATAATTTTTTGTACGGATATGTGTTGGTCAATGAGAACCCAAAATACCAAATTACAGCTGATTCGGATGGAAAAATGTGTCCAAAATTTCCAAGATATTGAGTATTGGGAGGTGCCATTATATGGGGGCTATACCAAAACGGTACCAGACCGATATATGTCATTTGCAATACCAAAGATCCTAGGAGTTCTAGAAATGTCTATGCAGAATTTCAGAGCTCTATCAAAAATATTGCAATTTCTATCGTGATTTTAACAGATGGATGGACTTGCGTAAATCGATATTAAATTTTATGGTGAACAAGAAAATCTATACTTTACGGGATCTCCGGAGAATATTTCACCCTATGGTAGGGGGTATAAAAATGCGCGGACCTTTGTATGCCGGCTATATCAAAACTTTGATAATTTTCCGCAAAAACGTGTTTTGCCCTCCAATATCCGCGAATTCCAAACTATCGCCACTACAATGGAAAAATGTAACAAAACCCTCAAAATATTCACAATGGGACTCTACCCTAATATGGGGGTAATGACAATACATAAACCTATATAGATCATTTTCTGTATATATGTATGTAACCTTTCAAGAACAATTTATACCAAATTACAGTCACATCGGAGGGAAACTGGGGCAAATTTGAATATTGGTATTGAAAATTGGTCGGAATTCCCCGAAATTCCGAAGTATGGGCTAATATTAAAATTTTTTTGGTATGATTTTCAGTTCAAGTGGATTCCCGGATATTAAATTATAACCAATTATTTTGGAAAACGTGTTCAGAAGCTAAAATATACCGAATTAAATTGATGCTAATCCAAGAAGTTGACCAATACTGATAATTTTTGTGGGAATATTTTCTATTGCCAAATTACGTGGTATAAATCTTTCAAATATCAGACATATGGGGGCTAACCTAGAAAGCAAACCGATATATCCAATTTTCAATAGCACATATCCTAGGCATAGTAACAATGTATCAACAAAGTTCTATATTAACCAGTAAGGAAAGTGGTAAAGTCGGACGGGGCCGACTATATGATACCCTTCACCACTTTGGGTAAATTCAACAGATGAATCTTAACAGACGTCGCATTTTTGATTTTCACGAAACTTAACACACATCATTCTAGACCTTATTCAGTACGCTGTACCAAATTTCGTGGAAATCGAAAGGTATACAGACTTTGGTACACCATTTTCCTTAAATCGGACGAAAATATATATGGGAGTTATATCTAAATCTGAACCGATTTTCACGAAACTTAGCACACATCATTCTAGGCTTAATTCAGTACGCTGTGCCAAATTTCGTGCAAATCGAAAGATATTTAGGGACATTGGTGCACCATTTACTTTAAATCGGACGAAAATTTATATGGGAGCTATATATAAATCTGAACCGATTTTTATGAAACTTAGTACACAACATTCTAGGCTTAATTAAGTAAGCTGTGCCAAATTTCGCGCAAATCGAAATATATATATAGGGACTTTGGTGCACCATCTACCTTAAATCGGACGAAAATATATATGGGAGCTATATATAAATCTTAACCGATTTTTATGAAACTTGGCACACATCATTCTAGGCTTAATTAAGTACGCTGTGCCAAATTTCGTGCAAATCAAAAGATATATATGGACTTTGGTGCACCATTTGCCTTAAATCGGACGAAAATATATATGGGAGCTATATCTAAATCTGAACAGATTTTTCCCAATTTCAATAGGGTTCGTCCTTGGGCCAAATAAGTGACGTATGCCAAATTTCATCCAATTCAGATAATAAATGCGACTTGTACTTTGTTTACAATTTAGCATGGACAGACAGACGGACGGACATGCATAAATCGACTTAAAGAGTGATTATATGCATATTCTCAAAAGGAACCATGGGTCTATCTTGATTCCTTTTGCCTGTTACAAACATATGCACAAAGACATAATACCCTGTACCACAGTGTGGTGAAGGGTATAAAAAACCAAATTACAAAGAATTTTGTTGAAAAACGCGCTCAAGAACCCCAAAATACCGAAAATTGGGGGGTACCCTTATATGGGGGTTACCCAAATAAATTCACCTATATTTATAATTTATAGTGGAGAGATTTGCTACCTAATAAGAACTCGACGTACTAAATTACAGTCAATTCGGTCGAAAAATACGATCAGAACCCCCAAAATACCAAAAATTTGGGGGTACCGTTATATGGGGACTACCAGAAAAACTGGACTTATATTTATAATTTTTAGTGGAGTAATTTGGTACCCAATAAGAACCCAATGTACAAAATTTCAGAGAATTCAGTTATAAAACGGGCTCAAGAACCCCAAAATACCGAAAATTGTGGGTACCCTTATATGGGGACTATCCGAAAAAATTGACCTATATTTATAATTTTTAGTATGGAAATTTGCTACCCAATAAGAACTCAAAGTACCAAATTTCAGCGAATTCGGTTCAAAAATGCGATCAAAACCCCCAAAATACCGAAAATTGGGGTACCCTTATATGGGGACTATCCGAAAAAATGGACCTATATTTATAATTTTTAGTAGGGAGATTTGCTACCCAATGTAACAAATTTCAGCCAATTCAGTTAAAAAACGTGCCAAATAGGGTTCGTCCTTGGGCGAATTAAGTGACCTGTGCCAAATTTCATCCAAATCGGATCATAAATGCGACCTGTACTTTGTTAAAAAATACATGGACGGGCGAACAGACGGACGGACAGACGGACATGATTCTATGCATATTCTCAAAAGCAACCATGGGTCTATCTCGATTATTTTTGCATGTTACAAACAAATGCACAAAGACATAATACCCTGTACCACAGTGTGGTGACCTCTTGCGACCTCTTTTGTGATTTCGACAGTCAGGCGGACATGATGGCGGGATGTCGAATCACCTTGTGTTAAAGTTTATAAAAATAACCTATTCTATTAAACCCATCAATTTAAGTTTTTTTCTCTTCATAACACTTTAAGACAAGTGTTATGTTCAATATAATGTCAGCCTCTAAAGACAACACACACACATCTCCCCATCCGTGTCTCCCATTGTGGCCATACAAATTGTTTTGGCTGATGATTTCCTTTTAAAAGTTCGTGAGCTCTGACATGATGAATTTCCATTCACACGAATACAGTGACTGGCTGAAAGCTTCCTTCGTTTGTTGCCTTTTGATGAGGCGCTAAAGTGTTGCAATTTCTTTATATGATTTTCTTGTATCTTTTTCTTCTTCTTCTTCTTATTTTGTGGTTTTCTTTGTTCGAAATTGTTTAGACTGGCTGGCTGACTGACTGAATGTCAGGCAGTTGGAATCGTCATCATCACTACGATACATATAAAGATGGGAGGCATCATTCATTTGGAAGTGAAAATACTTCATATGTATGCACATACATATGCATATACATATATATTTGTGTGGGATATTTCCATTCTGCTGCTGAATGGAGTTGAATGAATTGTTCTGAATGTTGGTTTGCCACACAACCGCCCCAAAATGCCTGGGACCGGCTTGCATGATATGATGTGTCTGTCTGATGAGTTAAGGCCAAAGTGCAAAGAATGAAATTGAATTTAATCGCAGCTATCTTAACCTCAAGTCAATGGATTACAATGGATGGATGGTGGGTGCGTATGTATGTGTGTGCTGGCAATAAAATTGAATGAACAAAAGATTCGTTATAGCATTTTGCACTGTTCTTGACTTAACACATCACAAGCAGCATCATCAGCATTGATATATTTGCATATAAATCTATTTTTGTAGATGTTGTTGAAGTTCGGAACGCAAAAATAGTTAAATTGAAAATTGCACTTTAAGTTGCTAGTTTAGCACTTGTAAAAAAGTTTCAGTCGATATTTCCGAATCAATTTTTTGTATGGAAGTTACTAGAAGGATCGAACCCATTTTCTTCATAATCGAAATGGGTTTGAATTTGAAAGAAATATTACGATATGCAAAATTGGGTTTTAATCGGACGTTTCATTCGCTTGATGTCGGTTAAATAAATTCACTATTTCACTACAAAGAGATCTTCGAACTTAATCTAAATATGGAATAAATATTGCGATGTGATTAGTATAAATCGGTTATACCCTTCTTTTTTTGAGGACCATATGAATAATAAACGGAGTTTTTTTTAATGAATATTTTTCAAGGACCACCTGTGTAATAAGCTTTGATTTTTATACCCTTCACACTCTGTGGTACAGGGTATTATGTCTTTGTGCATATGTTTGTAACAGGCAAAAGAAGACGAGATAGACACATGGTTCCTTTTGAGAATATGCATAGAATCATTTTCTAAGTCGATTTATACATGAGCAATACGTACCGGTCCAATAAACAACAGAT
>NW_026887263.1:0-115628 GCF_032173495.1 Musca vetustissima
CATGTCGCTTGTGTATTTGAGCGTTATCGATTATCAAGAACGAATTTTCCAACTCTGGATTGATTTCCTCCAAAAAGACTTTCTATAAATTATTTAAATCTGTTTGCATTGACACTGGAATTAGAAATGATTGTGTGATTGGGGTATCCCCAATATTCATTGATCGTTGTTGGGGTATCCATTTTGTAAAGTCTTGAGCATATTTTTGTCTCAAGCCTAATGTTCTGGAGACATTCATTCATTCTATTTCACTAGAGGCCATCTTCAACGTAATTTTTAATTTCCGTAATCCATTTTCTATGGAGCTTGTGGAAATATTTATATCATTTTCTCTCAACAGTTTAGTTTTTATGGCTTTGGGGGTAATTCCAGGTTGGCTTTCTAGATATAACACGATCAGACTTAAAACTTGTGGTGTCAAAAATTTAGTTTTATTTCCTCCACGCTTATTTTCCTTCCAGAATTTCTTTTTGTATCTTCTTATTAATGCTTTTGCTGAACTTATTTTTATGCAGGTTAAATTTGCAGTCTCGGAAATTGTTCTACCCTCTTCATACAATTTACATAATAAAAATTTCATGTCTTTTATTATTTTGTTATACTGACCCAATTTGTTTCGGGGTCTTGTAGATGTAGCTTTGGTATGTTCTGGAGCATTTCCACTTGCAAAATTCGTTCTTGATAATCGATAACGCTCAAATACACAAGCGACATGACATAAAAAATTTCATCGAATCCAAAATATGCAACCTTAAATTCTTACCGCCTTATTCTCCAATGCTAAATCCAATCGAAAATGCATTTTCAAAAATAAAATTATGTGCAAGAGCTGAGCTGTGTGACGTTTCAATGGAACATAACATTGTTGATGTAATCGAGCGAAGTATTCAAAAGCTTACTCGGCAAGATTTTTCTAACTACTAACTACATTAAGATAAGCAGTTACCTTATCATCAAGAATTTTTTAAATCAAATATGTATTTCGCATTTATGACCGGGTATTAATAATTGTTCTAAAATATTTATTAAAATGTCAAGAAATACCCCAGTTTGTATTACTATTTTGTTAGTTTTATTTAGTAAAGATATAAAATAAAATCACAACGAATTAAAGAATATTTATGTTAATTACATAGCCATACAACTATATTTGTTAATATTCTTTGATTTAATTTTCAAATATTAGTTTAATATTACTGCAAATATTATATTTCCTTGGATAAGAATAAAGGTTTCATATAATTTAGAAAAAGTTTCATTCTATTTGTAAAAGGTTTCATTCCAATCTGTAAAAGGTTTCATTCTATTTGTAAAAGGTTTCATACCAATTGGAAAAGGTTTCATTTAATTTGGAAAAGGTTTCATTTAATTTGGAAAAGGTTTCATTTAATTTGTAAAAGGTTTCATTTAATCTGGAAATGGTATATTTTTGGTACACTACCTCAAATTTCCTATCAGCCGACTCGAGAATTTCTTTAGTCGTCTCTTCAGACGTTTCCAAATAGAGAATACACGTTCTAAATTTATCCTCGGTTTCTTTCCAAACTTTTTCTAGTTCGACGCTACGGACTTCCAAAGCAAAAATATTAATATCTTCGGGTTTCATTGCCCGGATATATTCCACGAATTTAACAAAAGAGTCAGAAACTCTGATAAAACTATCTAAAGGAGTAAACATCTTGGAGTATTAAATGCAAAAAAAACACTTAACAATCAAAAAGATTACGAAAAATTTCCAAATGTAATGATTTTCTAAATCAAGAAAAAAAAGTTGAATGGAAAATATGCCAATACGATTTCAATTATTTACCAATCGATCCAAATTATTCCCAAGAAACACCAACTTCTTTAAGGAAAATACCAAAAATCGAAATAAAAATTAAAAAATCGAACAAATTTTCCAATATTTGAATAAAATTCCAAAAAAAAATGTCCAACAAGTTTTCAAATTAGCTAAAACCATCCAAATATTCGAAATAATATTTGAAAACCGATACAAATTGTTCGAAAAACAAACCAAACTTGTTTCCAATTACAAATAAATTCCAAAAAATTTCGAAAATTTCCAAAATATTCCCAAAGAATATATCAAAAAACCATTCGAAACTATTCGAAAAAGCTTAATTTTCAAGAAAAATTAGCCAAAAATCAACAAAACTGCGGAAAAATTTTATAAATTTTCCACTCAATTTAAAAAATCGGATTAAAATAAATATTTTATAAATATAAAGCTGTGCAAATAATATCAAATTTATAGTATTTTTAATTAAATTCAATATAAATATTACACAAAATTATTATTTATATGAATTTCGACCAATGCGGACTGTAGGGTGTAAGGCGTTATTATTATACACAACTATATTTCAAATAATCATACACACACTACTAATTCAATAAACAAAAAATTTCAACTTTGCACCAAACGTATTAACTAACCACACTCGACCGACCCGATGTGTGTAGCGTACACGTAACAAAGAAGAAACAAAAGAAAACAACACAACAAGGCGAGCGACGGCTGCCTAACAAATGGTATGTATGTTTACAGCGTGTGGGTATGGCCAAACGATAGGCTAGTGACTGGCCGTCAGCGTACTATGTGAAAACCAACGTAACTATGTAATTATAATTGTGTATGGTGACAACCAACGTACGTACGTTAACCAGCGTATGTAGGTAAATATAATTGTGTATTGTTGATCAGTGGAAAAAGAAATCAACGAAAATATTTTTGCGTTTGGTTATTTTTTTCTTCTTGCTATTCTAATAGAATGTAACCAAATATTAGAGTGAGTGCGGGTGTTTCAAATTATTGTTATTTATTTTGCAAATAATTTAATAATTTCACTTAATACACCAATTGTTTTTTTTTTTAACTTTTAATAGAAAATTTATTAAATATTAACCACTCACTTTTTTGAATAAAACCACAAATTAAATACGAAAAAATTTTTTTAACATTTTTTTTTCTTTTTCCCTGATCGCGATTAGTCTGTCCGCGAATAATATACGACAGACGGAGAGACAAACGAAACGACAAACGCTGTAAAGCGGCCGTTGTATTTGTTGTTGCAAATAGGCCGTCGAATTTTTTTATTTTTTGGTTGTTATTATTATGTTTGTTTATTATTTTTTTATATTCCGCGAGCTCACAAAGAAAATAAAAAAGCACTGCACTGACCTACCCGTTTTTGTTGACAAAGATGATAATGATG
Organism: Musca vetustissima; assembly: GCF_032173495.1. Taxonomy (NCBI): domain Eukaryota; kingdom Metazoa; phylum Arthropoda; class Insecta; order Diptera; family Muscidae; genus Musca; species Musca vetustissima. The sequence goes on from NW_026887263.1 coordinate 3,219, forward strand.
ATGATTATGTGTAGATATGATGATAATGCTGTTAATGTGTATTGTGATGAGGTATGAGGATGTTGTGTTGTTGTTTTTTCTGTTAAGAAATGCAATCGAAAAATACAAATTAGAATTCGCTTCCAAAAGCTCGAATACGGTTCGAACGGATCAAAATATTGACGCCGATATTGCGTGCAAATAAAAGAATTAAAACACGAACGTTTTAGATTTAAATTAAAATAAAAGCAGTTGCTTTATTAAGGAAAATATTTGAGTGGAAAATAGAGAGGTGACAGATTATCTGTTGATTGGTAGGCCAACAAAAAGAGAGTGTGAGTGTCAACAATAATAATCTAAGGATGGCGGCGGCGCTAATTCCATCTGATTCCATTCATTAGAATCTGCAATTTGACATTTCAATGTTGTAATATAAGGGAGTAGGCAGATTGCAACGAATATGGAATTCAATGCGTTTTCGAACACAATAAAAGTGAAAACGCCCACAAGTATAAAACTTAAACACTAGGCATGAATACAATTCTGAAAACTTAACATGTCATTCAAATTATCTCTAAAATTTGACAAAATCTTTTCGCCAATCCTAAAAGTTTTTATAATATTGGTAATTCTAAAAGAAAAGTTCGAGAATTTTCTAGCTGCATGAGGTATGGTAGTAAAGACTCCAGTGATACATCTGAAATAGCAGACATGTTTGCAGATTTTTTTCAAAGCACTTACTCCGCATTGACTTTTAACTCAAATTATGTTTTTAATATTGACAATATTAACAAATTTCCAAACATCCTTTTAACAGAGGATGAAGTTTTAAAGGGTCTATGCTCGATTAAACATTGTTGTTCCCCAGGACCTGATGGAGTACCGGCGAACATACTGAAAACCTCTGTTGATGAGCTATATAAGCCCCTTACTGCTATTTTAAATCTTTCGTTGTCTTCAGGGTACTTTCCCACGTCCTGGAGATCAAGTTTTATTACTCCCTTACATAAATCCGGCAGGAGAAATGTCATTGAAAATTATAGGGATATAGCAAAACTAAGTGCCATCCCAAAACTTTTTGCACTTATATTATCACGTAGGATTATTCATTTTTTTCGCCAATAATTTCACCTTATCAACATGGTCTTTGTTTTGTACTCAAATGATCTTCCTTCAGTGATACAATTTTCTAAAGTTCTAATGTTTGCTGATGATGTGATACTATTCAACAATTTAGACTCGCAAAATTGTTGAATAGTATCACATTTGCCTTGGAGTACAGTTGAAGTACTTCCCCCTATTAAAATCGCTTGAAACTTATTGATCTTCCAACATTAGAACGAAGACATTTAATGCTTAGAGCTGTAATGGCATTAAGACTTTTTCGTGGAAAAATTGATTCAAAATTTCAAATTGGTGAAATAAAATTTAATGTGCCTTCACGTTTTACTCGTAATTAGTGAGTTCCTTTAGTGAGATCTAATTTTGAGCTAAGTAATCCGCTTAGATCACTATGTGATACTAGCATATGCCCAGGCAGATTGCAACGAATATGGAATTCAATGCGTTTTCGAACACAATAAGAGTGAAAACGCCCACAAGGATGAAGTTTTAAAGGGTCTATGCTCGATTAAACATTGTTGTTCCCCAGGACCTGATGGAGTACCGGCGAACATACTGAAAACCTCTGTTGATGAGCTATATAAGCCCCTTACTGCTATTTTAAATCTTTCGTTGTCTTCAGGGTACTTTCCCACGTCCTGGAGATCAAGTTTTATTACTCCCTTACATAAATCCGGCAGGAGAAATGTCATTGAAAATTATAGGGGTATAGCAAAACTAAGTGTCATTCCAAAACTTTTTGCACTTATATTATCACGTAGGATTATTCATTTTTTTCGCCAATAATTTCACCTTATCAACATGGTTTTATCAAAGGCAGGTCTACTTTGACTAATCTATTTGGATTAACATGGGTTTTCCAGAAAACAACAAACATGTGTAATTTACACTGATTTTAGTAAAGCATTTGACACTGTTGTACACAAACTATTATTATTTAATTGGGGTTTCCAATGCAACTTTTATCTTGGATTTCATCCCACTTAAAAACTCGCACTCAATGTGTAGTTTTCAATGATATTATTGTTCATTCTGGCGTTCCTCAAGGCAGTCATTTAGGAGCACTACTCTTTGTTTTGTACTCAAATGATCTTCCTTCAGTGATACAATTTTCTAAAGTTCTAATGTTTGCTGATGATGTGATACTATTCAACAATTTAGACTCGCAAAATTGTTGAATAGTATCACATTTGCCTTGGAGTACAGTTGAAGTACTTCCCCCTATTAAAATCGCTTGAAACTTATTGATCTTCCAACATTAGAACGAAGACATTAAATGCTTAGAGCTGTAATGGCATTAAGACTTTTTCGTGGAAAAATTGATTCAAAATTTCTAATTGGTGAAATAAAATTTAATATGCCTTCACGTTTTACCCGTAATTAGTGAGTTCCTTTAGTGAGATCTAATTTTGAGCTATGTAATCCGCTTAGATCACTATGTAATACTAACATATGCCCGCAACATTGTTAGCGAATGTAGGAAATATTTAAAAGTCTATTAAAATATTATTTTATTTTCACAGCAAACTGCATATGTCAGAAAAACCAATTCACACATTAATATCGACCATAAATTAAATTTGAGTACCATTAATTACCAAATTTCATGATTCGAGCTCTAAAGGTTCACCCAAATTTTCCATTTAACACACATTATTTCCATAAGTACCCTCTTCAACCATCCAATAAAACTTCATGCATACACCCCCACAATGATTCCCAATTCAAATTTCAGGATTCCAACTCTATTGGTACACCCACAATTTAAATTGTACCAAATTTAGTGCACAGTAGTACGAATTTCCAAAACCTCCTTCGTACCCCAAACCAACCCCCCTCCCCCCAACACAGTAATCCTAAATCCACAATTCAAATTGTACAAAATTTAGTACACAGCAGTACCAATTTCCAAAACTTCCTATATACCCCAATCCTACACCCCCACAGTCATCCTAAACCCAAGTTTCAGGATTCCAACACTACCGATTGACCCATTATTCAAAATGTACCAAATTTAGTACACAGTAGTATGAATTTCCAAATCCTCCTTCCCACCCCAAACCTACACTCCCACAGTGATCCTAAATCCAAATTTCTGGATTCCAATTCTATCAATTCACCCACAATTCAAATTGTACCAAATTTAGTACAAAGTGGTACGAATTTCCAGAACCTCCTTCTTACCAGAACACCCCCACAGTGCTCCAAAATCCATGTTTTAGGATTCCAACACTAACGGTCCACCCACAATTCAAATTGTACCAATTTCCAAAACTTTCTACATACCCCAATCCAACACCTCCACAGTGATCCTAAATCAAAATTTCATGATTTCAACTCTATCGCTTCACCCACAATTTAAATTGTACCAAATTTAGTACACATTAGTACAAATTTCTAGAACTTCCTACATGTTTCAATCTTACACCTTAACAGTGACCCCAAATTTTATGATTTTAGCCCTATTGGTTTACCTAAAATAAAATTGTACCATATTTAATACCATTTAGTACCCATAAGTATTAATTAATTAATTGTATTAGTTGTACACATAAGTAAAAATTTCCAAAACTGCGTACATATCCCAATCCTACACTCCGACGGTAATGTTACTTTCAATTTCCAGGGTTCCAGCTCGATTTGTACCTCCAAATCAAATTTGTACCAAATATAATACCATATAGTTCTTTTCGTACACATGAGTACACGCTTTCAAACCCATCTCCTTAAAAAGACTCTACACCTTAACCCTAATTCACATTCCACATTTCAAGTGTTTAGCTCAATCCATTCACATGCTACGAAATTGTACCAAATTCAGTACATTTCAGTACTTTTAGGATACTTATAGTTCGAATTTTCAAAATGCCCTTTGCTACATCTATTCTACACTCCATCAGGGACCCTCAATCCAAATTTCAGAGTTCTAGCTCCACCGGTTCGCCAAATACAAATGGTATCACATTTATTACTTTTTAGTACTCTTCGTACCGTTCTAGTACTAATTTCCATAAACCGAGCCTTATCTGTCACCTTTAGACCAAGAGTGACCCTCACCTAAAATTTCAAGATTCTAGCTTCAGCCGTTTCGTCTGGGCGTTGATGAATGGTTAAATCAGTCAGTCTATCACTTTACTCTTTTATTGGTATAGATTAGTACTTTTTCGTACTTTTCGTACCGTTCTAGTACGAATTCCCAAAAACCCAGCCTTATCTGTTACCAAGAGTGACCCTCACCCAAAATTTCAAGATTCTAGCTTCAGCCGTTTCGTCTGGGCGTTGATGAATCGTTAAAGCAGTCAGTAAGTCAGTCAATAACTTTACTCTTTTATTAGTACAGATATATAATAACTTGTACAATCGCATTTCCATGTCTGATCCTATATATATTGTTAAAAATGATATTCTACATATAGAGCTATAGATGACAAGTAGTTGGCAGATATTTTCCCTGTAGTTAGTTTAAGTAATTTAATTTATTAACCGGCTGATGTTTTACTGTAGCCGCTGTTTCCCTACATTACTACGCTCTCCCTACGTTATGTGGAGGTCGGTAGGAGCGGGTAAGAGTGGCTTTGGGAACGATCGAAAAAAATATGTAAATAACCATCCCAAAGCTACGAAAACGACAACGCTACAACGCCAACGTTTAATGAGACGAAATCTGCAGAACTGCCGAGAACGTAGTTTAGGCGAAGATAAAATAATAAAGGTGGGGATATGTCTCTAAAAAGGGTGACATTTCCCAGTCATTCCATATGATCTGCAAGGTTTGACGTTGCTGGAATAAATTTCATGCGGATTGTTTCATTATGATATAATCGACAAGGTGCTGTTAGAGGTGCACTTGCGAATGTCCGATTTCAATTAGAACTACGGACAAAGTACTTCCGAGAACGGCCGATTAAACCCATGTTATTCAGGTTTATTTAAAGCCATGCTATAATTGTACAAGTTACTCTCACGAAGACATATAATTCCAACTATTTTTCATAATTTTACTCTTGACAACATTCAACTTTCAAAATTTAAATGAGAACATCCTCTTTCGAAATCTTTCGTGCCAAAAATTACCTAATTATGAATATCGTTTAATATGATTTTGAATTTCCCTGTCCCTATTAGACGAAATAGACTTTTATTGGCAACTGGTCCGGATTAAAGGGTAACGTAGGGGATGATAGATACCAAGCAACGTCTCTGATTATCTTTAACATGACGAAGTCCAGGTTTATCTTGGTCCCTCTTTCATCTCAGTTGTGGACACTGACCTCCCCACGGTGTCACCTGGAGTAACTATTTTCATCATCCATTGAAAAAGTGAGCTAATATGTGCCACGAGTTTACCCATATGAACTGTAACAAATGGGTTGAGGCGTTACTTACCCATACTCGGAAACCCCTCCTAGTATGAAAAAGCAAAGGAAAAGAAAACCAAACCCCCTAATGTTGACATCCCCCGTACAAAGCCGATATTATTGCCTTACAGGAAATGCGATGGAAAGGGACTGCGTAAGTAAATCAGATGATTACGCCCTGTATTATAGCTGCCATCAAACGAGACGTGAATTTTGGCTGCGAATTTATGGTTAACAGGAGAATAAAAAACCTCGTCTCCAGAGTCACTCCAGTAGATGAGCGAATTGCTGTAATCCGTATAAAAGCGAAGTTCTTCTACATCAGTCTTATTTGCGCTCATGTTCCGACGAAGGACAAAGATGAACAGACCAAAGACATATTTTTACGAGCACCTAGAAACTGCATATAACCGCTGTCCTGCATTAAAATTCTGCTAGGAGATTTTATTGCAAAAATCGAAAGGGAAAATATGTTTGGTCCCACCGTCGGAAAATTCAGCCTCCATGAAGAAACATCCGTGATAGACGGAAGGCATTCATTCAGTGTTTTAGACGTTCGATCGATACGAGGAGCGAATATCGATTCGGACCATTGCCTTGTGGCAGCCAAGGTTCGCACCCGTCTTAATGTAGCTGCAAAGGTGCGATCTAATGTAACACGGAAACTCGACACAACAGGTAGCAGAGGCTTACTCAGCTCATCTTACCCACCTGCTTGAAGAAAGCACTCCTTGTCCCGATAATAGTATAGAAGCACAATGACAAAGAATTACCCACTCCCTACAAACTGCAGCAAAAGCAACACTTGGGTACCAAAAAACACCATCAAGAAATCCATACCATACCAATGCGCCTTCAAACCTGGCAAGTCCACCATTGACCAGATTCCCTCTGCGCCAAATCCTGGAAAAACCCAACGAAAACATATCGAAACATTCCACCTATTCGTCGACTATAAATCCGCATAGCACTATCCGTTCATAGGTTTTTAACGACAAGTCTGTGTTTGACATTCCTGCAAAATTTATTCGGGTATGCAGGATAACTTTAACAGGCACAGGATCAGCAATTAATACTGAACGAGGTTTCAGACGAGGTGACAGTTTGTCGTGTGACCTTTTTTAGCATCCTGCTGGAAAAGGCCATACGAGAGGCAAAGGTGAACAGAAATGGCAATCTGTACACCAAACAACACCAGTTACTCGCCTACGCCGATGACATCGACATAATGGGTCGAACATTGAGAGGGGTAACAGCCACCTTTGGTAGTAAACAGCGAGAAGACCAAGCTGATGGTATCAACGCGCAAGACGTCCAGTAGACTCGGACCAACTGTGAAATTTGAGAACTACAGCTTCGAGGTAGTCAAAGATTTTATATACCTTGGTACCGCCATAAATAAAACTGCGTTGACGGTGAATATCGCCGTCGAATGAACCATGAGCTGTACCAGCTATTCTCGGACATCGGCATTGTTAGACTACTGAGCTGCAGTGACTACGTTGGTTAGGTCATGTTGTGAGAATGGATGAAGATGCCCCAGCCCAAAAGGCATATAAAAGCGAAACACCTGATGGTTCACGCAGAAGGGGAAGGCCACGACTAAGATGGAAAGATCAAGTGGAGGAGAACATTGCCAAATATGATCTTTCAAACTGGAAAAACTGCTCAAAAGAAAATCTTTCTTAAGCTTGGCTTATGGAACGAAAGTTCTGTCACAAGCCAGCTAAGTAAGTAAGCAATTAAGGTCCGGATTAAAATATGTGTATGTCTCTGCATTGCAAGCATATTTATAATCATTTAAATAAAGAATTGTCGATCATAAAATAAAAAACGCTTTGAAAAATATATATTTTTAATTTGTTAAAAAATACATAAAAATGCATAAAATTTTTTAGATTTTATTTTTTGTTGTTTTTGTTAACCTGTGATGTATTATTTTTCTTGTTTGGATTTGTTTCGGCTTAAGGTTAAATAAAATTCAGTATTTTGTTTTCTGCTTTTTTATTTTTGTTTTCCAATATTTCGACTGTCTTCGACAGTCATCTTCAGAGAAATACTAAAAGATACAATTATTTAATAAGGTTTTCACAGAATAATTATGAGAGAAGCTACAGGTTTGTTACACCGTCTATGCTAAACTAAATTCTAATTCGTCTGTGCTTATGAACTAAATTTCTATACATATGTGCACAGTGGTCTGTATTAGTCTTGTAATTCATTCTCTTCTCTTGTGGTACATTTATTATATTAAGCATTTCTAAAGGAAATCGTCGTTTATAATTGTTTTCTTGTGTCAAAACATCAACGTCTTTGAAATTTGGCGAATGTTCCTTCATTGTGCAATGTGCTGCAAGAGTCTTCTTTTGTTCTAATGGTATTGTCTGTATTTTGATCTGACTTATGTCCAGAAAGTCTTGTCTTTAGTTTGGCTTTTGTTGCACCAACATACACCTTTTGGCATAAGTTGATTTTGTCCCCGTTACATTTTATCTTATATACTACATTGCACTCGTCTTCTTTCTTATTTTCGATTTTGTCTTACTAAATAGGCTAATGATACTATTTTTAGATTTTAGGGCTAGTTGATAATTGTGCTTGTCATAGATATTTGAATTGCTCAATCTCTCGGAAAGTCCTAGTATATATGTAATTGGCTTGTAAGATTTTTCTTTTTTTTTCAATTTGCAGGATTTTAGTAGTTTGTCAATGGTTTTTAATGGGAAATCATTTTTCATTAATACGTATCGTATCTTTTCCTCATTTGCTTGGTGAAATTTTTCGACGCTTATATTTAAAGCTCTGTTTATAAAGTTTGTGGCCGTATTAAAGACGCCATGGAGATGAGAAGAAGAATTAATGATATATCAATAGAAGAAGACGAAATTTTACTATCATTTGACGTTATTTCACTATTCCCCAGCATACCTATAAAGTTAGCATTGAAGACTACTACCGAAAAATTGGATATAATAAAAGAATATACAAATATACAAAAGGACCTCTTCATAGAAATACTAACTCTTTGTAAAAAAGATTCAAGATATTTCATTTATGTTGACAAGGCGTATGAACAGAGAAAAGGACTACCGATGGGATCTCCAGCGTCACCGATTATTGCAGACATAGTAATGGAGGAGTTATTGGACGCTACAATGGAGAAATTGGCACACAAACCAAAAGTTCTTACCAAATATGTGGACCGTATATTCTGCATTATAAAAAGAACGGAAATAGACAACACTTTAAACATCCTCGACTCATTTTATAAACATTTACAATTCAAACACGAAATAGAAGAAAACCAAAAATTACCATATCTTGACGCAATGATAATTGGACAAGGCCAAAAATTAACAATATATTGGTACCAAAAACCCACCGCATCTGGAAGATTAATAAATTTCTATTGTAAACACCCAGACGCATAAAAATAAATACGGCCACAAACTTTATAAACAGATGAGGAAAAGATACGATACGTATTAATGAAAAATGATTTCCCATTAAAAACAGTTGACGAACTACTAAAATCCTTATTTACTTACTTAGCTGGCTTGTTACAGAACGGTTGTTCCATAAGCCGAGCTTAAAAAAGATTTCCAAGCGCGCCGGTCTTGTGCGCAAGTCCACCAATTTGGAAGACCACGTTCCAAGATGTTGTTTTCTACTTGGTCTTTCCATCTAATTCGTGGCCTTCCCCTTCTACGGGAACCATCCGTAGGCTCATTTTTATATGCCTTTTGAGCTGGGGCTTCTTCATTCATCCGCACAACATGGCCTAGCCACCGTAGTCGCTGCAGCTCAATACGACTGACTATGTCGATGTCTGCGTATAAATTGTAGAGCTCGTGGTTCATTCGACGCCGATATTCACCGTCGACGCAGATCGGCCCGTAGATCTTTCAAACACCCCAAGCGCTGCCTCATCTGCTTGCGCAAGTACCCATGCTTCTGATCCATATAATAGCACGGGTAGTATCAGCGTCTTGTAAAGTGTGAGTTTGGTCTGGCGAGAGGTGGCCTTGTTTCTAAACTGCTTACTTAGACCATAGTAGCATCTGTTGGCCATCACAATCCTTCTCCGAATTTCAAAACTGATATCATTCGTTTTATTTATGGCGGTACCAAGGTATATAAAGTCTTTAACTACCTCGAAGCTGTAGTTCTCAAGTTCCACAGTTGGTCCGAGTCTACAGGACGTCTTGCGCGTTGATACCATCAGCTTGGTCTTCTCGCCGTTTACTGCCAGACCCACTTTGGCAGACTCCTTTTCAATTTGTTCAAAGGTGGCTGTTACCGCTCGCAATGTTCGACCCATTATATCGATGTCATCGGCGTAGGCGAGTAACTGGTGTTGTTTGGTGTACAGAGTGCCATTTCTGTTCACCTTTGCGTTTCGTATGACCTTTTCCAGTAGGATGTTAAAAAGATCACACGACAAACTGTCACCTTGTCTGAATCCTCGTTCGGTAGTGAAGGGCTCCGATAGGTCCTTTCCTACTTTAACGGCTGACCTTGTGCCACTTAAAGTTATCCTGCATAGCCGTATTAATTTTGCAGGAATGCCGAACGCAGACATGGCTTTAAACACCTCTGAACGGATAGGGCTGTCGAATGCGGCTTTATAGTCGACAAATAGGTGATATGTGTCGATGTGTTTTTCGTGGGTCTTTTCCAGGATTTGGCGCAGAGTGAAAATCTGGTCTATGGTCGATTTGCCAGGTCTGAAGCCGCATTGGTATGGTCCGATGATGTCATTGACCATTGGCTTCAATCGTTCACACAGCACACTGGATAGCACTTTATATGCGATGGGAAGGAGACTTATTCCTCTATAGTTGGCACATATCGTCTTGTCTCCTTTTTTGTGCACGGGACACAGGATGCTGAGGTTCCAATCATTGGGCATGCATTCATCTAGCCAAATTGTGTTAATCAGCTGGTGCATGCTCCTGACCAGCATCTGGCCACCAGCCTTGAATAGTTCGGCTGGTAACCCATCGGCTCCTGCTGCTTTGTTGTTCTTGAGCCGATTAATTGCTTTTATGACCTCATCTTGGCTAGGTGGTATACACTCTATACCATCATCTCCTATTGGTTCTGGGGTATCTTCTTCATCGCCACTATTTGATACTAGCAGCTTTTCGAAATGCTCCTTCCAGATCCTCAACACGCTGTCTGTATCTGTCACCAGGTTTCCTTCTTCATCTCTACAGGAGGATGTGCCTGCACCAAAGCCTTCGGTTTGGTGTTTTACTCGTTGGTAAAATTTCCGGACTTCATTCTGACTCCTGTACATCTCGATTTGCTCACGCTCACGTTTTTCTTGTTCTTTCTTCTTTTTTCTGAAAACACGTTTCTCCTCTCTCCTTTTCTCCCGATAATTCTCCATCACGTTACGTGTTGCTACTGTCTGCAGGGTTGCCCTATACGCTGCGTTTTTCACATCAGTAGCAATACGACACTCCTGATCGTACCATGGGTTTCTTGGTGGTGGTTTTTGGTACCCAATTGTTCTTTTTGCTGCAGTTTGTAGGGAGTGGGCAATTCTTTGCCATTGTGCTTCTATACTATTATCGGGACAAGAAGTGCTTTCTTCAAGCAGATGGGTAAGTTGAGCGGAGTAGTCCTCGGCTACCTGTTGTGTTTGCAGCTTTTCGACGTCGAGTTTCCGTGTTGTATTAGATCGCACCTTTGCTGCAACATTTAGACGGGTGCGTACCTTGGCTGCCACAAGGTAATGGTCCGAATCGATATTCGCTCCTCGGATCGATCGGACGTCTAAAACACTGGATGCATGCCTTCCGTCTATCACAACATGATCAATTTGATTTCTCGTTACTTGATCAGGAGAAATCCAGGTGGCCTTGTGTATATCGAGATGCTTGAATCTGGTGCTGCTAACTACCATGTTTTTTGCTGCCGCGAAGTCAATCAACCTCATGCCGTTATCGGATGTTTCTTCATGAAGGCTGAATTTTCCGACGGTGGGGCCAAAGATATTTTCCCTTCCGATTTTTGCATTAAAATCTCCTAGCAGAATTTTAATGTCATGGCCAGGGCAACGGTCATATGCTGTTTCTAGGCGCTCATAAAATATATCTTTGGTCTGTTCATCTTTATCTTCGGTCGGAGCATGGGCGCAAATTAGACTGATGTAAAAGAACTTCGCTTTTATACGGATTATAGCAATTCGCTCATCTACTGGAGTGAATCTGGAGACAAGGTCTTTTATTCTCCTGTTAACCATAAATCCGCAGCCAAATTCATGTCTCGTTTCATGGCAGCTATAATACAGGGCGTAATCGTCTGATTTACTTACGCCTGTCCCTTTCCATCGCATTTCCTGTAAGGCAATAATATCGGCTTTGTACTTCTTGAGTATATCCGCCAAAGCGAACACTGCCCCTGTTCTGTATAGCGTGCGCACATTCCAAGTGCAGATTCGCAGATCGTGGTCCTTTATACGTTTGCGGGGGTCGTCAACATTAGGGGGGTTTGGTTTTCTTTTTCTTTGCTTTTTCATAGTAGGTTGGGTTTTCCGAGAGTGGGCAACTAACCCGACGCCTCAACCCATTTTTTATAGTTCTTATGGGTGAACTCGCGGCACATATTAGCTCACTATTTCATCGGGTGATGAGAATAGCTCCCCAGGTGGCACCGCGGGGAGGTCAGTGTCCACAATTGAGATGAAAGAGGGACCAAGATAAGCCTGGGCTTCGCCATGTTAAAGCTAATCAGAGCCGTTGCTTGGTATCTATCATCCCCTACGCCACCCACTACTAAAATCCTGCAAATCGAAAAATAAAACCAAAATTGAAAAAGAAGAAAAATCGTACAAGCCAATTACATATATACCAGGACTTCCCGAGAGATTGAGCAATTCAAATATCTATGACAAATACAATTATCAACTAGCCCTAAAATCTAAAAATAATATCATTAGCCTAAGTAAGTAAGACAAAATCGAAAATAAAAAAGAAATTGCTACTATCAATTACCCCAATGAGACTATCTTCCCTAACTATGCTATGATTTAAGGGCTAATCAGAATGTTCGCGTTGAGCGTGTTTTCGCGTTAAAGCACGCAAAAAGTTTAAATATATTTAACTCCGAAGCGCAGCGCAAATCAAATTCAAGCGTTAGTGTTATTGTTTCCTTGTGGTTACTGTATTTTCGGAAACACATAACGCGACGGGAGGCTCAACGCGAGCATTCTCCTTAGGCCCTTAAAGTGAAGGATGACACATTTCCACAGTTTTATGTCGGAAATAATTAGGCATGGAAACCATTTTGAAGCTGTGAGATATCTGGTACCTACTGAATTGTATCGGAAGCATAACATCAGGGGTCAAATTATGATTTTCGGTATCGAGTTGATTTTCTCAAGATCATCAAATTTACCATGACCGCATCCGATATCGAATGCTTATTATCGTAAGTTCCGATAAAGCTATCGCATGAATGATCGATATCGAACGATAGCTATCGAAAGCAAAACAAGTGAAAAAGCGATAAGTTCGACCGGGCTGAACTTTGGATATAGGGAACATACCAAAAAGTGAACCTGTTTAGCGAGGGACGTGCTCAACTCCTCGCCACTGATGATGGAGAAGGGTGTGCAAATAATTAACTCGAGGGAGCGGGGTGAAGCGACAACGAGAGCTCCCAAACAGTTAGTGGTGAATGAAAAGAGAAGAAATAGCAAGGAAATAAAACCCAAAAGATTATTTGTTTAATTATTATAATCCATTGACTTTATTAGTGGTTCTTTCTTTTCGTACAATAACATTAAGTACCAAATTCATGATTCGAGCTCTAAAGGTTCACCCAAATTTTCCATTTAACACACATTATTTCCATAAGTACCCTCTTCAACCATCCAATAAAACTTCATGCATACACCCCCACAATGATTCCCAATTCAAATTTCAGGATTCCAACTCTATTGGTACACCCACAATTTAAATTGTACCGAATTTACAAAATTTAGTACACAGCAGTACCAATTTCCAAAACTTCCTATATACCCCAATCCTACACCCCCACAGTCATCCTAAACCCAAGTTTCAGGATTCCAACACTACCGATTGACCCACTATTCAAAATGTACCAAATTTAGTACACAGTAGTATGAATTTCCAAATCCTCCTTCCCACCCCAAACCTACACTCCCACAGTGATCCTAAATCCAAATTTCTGGATTCCAACTCTATCGGTTCACCCACAATTCAAATTGTACCAAATTTAGTACACAGTAGTACTTATTTCCAAAACCTCCTTCCTACCCCAAACCTACACTCCCACAGTCATCCTAAATCACAGTTTTAAGATTCCAACTCTATTTGTGCAACCGCAATTCAAATTGTACCAAATTTAGTACATAGTTGCACCAATTTCCAAAACTTCCTACATACCCCAATACCACATCTCCAAAGTCATCCTAAATCCAAGTTTCAAGATTCCAACTTTATCGGTTGACCCACAATTCAAATTGTACCAAATTTAGTACACAGTAGTACGAATTTCCAAAACTTCCTACTTAACCCAAACCAACACTCCCACCGTGATCCTAAATCTAAGTTTCAAGATTCAAACTCTATCAATTCACCCACAATTCAAATTGTACCAAATTTAGTACAAAGTGGTACGAATTTCCAGAACCTCCTTCTTACCAGAACACCCCCACAGTGCTCCAAAATCCATGTTTTAGGATTCCAACACTAACGGTCCACCCACAATTCAAATTGTACCAATTTCCAAAACTTCCTACATACCCCAATCCAACACCTCCACAGTAATCCTAAATCAAAATTTCATGATTTCACCAAAATTTAGTAAACATTAGTACAAATTTCTAGAACTTCCTACATGTTTAGTACATTTCAGTACTTTTAGGATACTTATAGTTCGAATTTCCAAAATGCCCTTTGCTTCATCTATTCTACACTCCATCAGGGACCCTCAATCCAAATTTCAGAGTTCTAGCTCCACCGGTTCGCCAAATACAAATGGTATCACATTTATTACTTTTTAGTACTTTTCGTACCGTTCTAGTACTAATTTCCATAAACCGAGCCTTATCTGTCACCTTTGGACCAAGAGTGACCCTCACCTAAAATTTCAAGATTCTAGCTTCAGCCGTTTCGTCTAGGCGTTGATGAATGGTTAAATCAGTCAGTCAATCACTTTACTCTTTTATTGGTATAGATTAGTACTTTTTCGTACTTTTCGTACCGTTCTAGTACGAATTCCCAAAAACACAGCCTTATCTGTTACCAAGAGTGACCCTCACCCAAAATTTCAAGATACTAGCTTCAGCCGTTTCGTCTGGGCGTTGATGAATCGTTAAAGCAGTCAGTAAGTCTGATCCTATATATATTGTTACAAATGCTATTCTACATATAGAGTTATAGATGACAAGTAGTTGGCAGATATTTTTCCTGTAGTTAGTTCAAGTAATTTAATTTATTAACCGGCTGATGTTTTACTGTAGCCGCTGTTTCCCTACATTACTACGCTCTCCCTACGTTATGTGGAGGTCGGTAGGGGCGGGTAAGAGTGGCTTTTGGAACGATCGAAAAAATATGTAAATAACCATCCCAAAGCTACGAAAACGACAACGCTACAACGCCAACGTTTAATGAGACGAAATCTGCAGAACTGCCGAGAACGTAGTTTAGGCGAAGATAAAATAATAAAGGTGGGGATATGTCTCTAAAAAGGGTGACATTTCCTAGTCATTCCAGATGATCTGCAAGGTTTGACGTTGCTGGAATAAATTTCATGAGGATTGTTTCATTATGATATAATCGACAAGGTGCTGTTAGAGGTGCACTTGCGAATGTCCGATTTCAATTAGAACTACGGACAAAGTACTTCCGAGAACGGCCGATTAAACCCATGTTATTCAGGTTCATTTAAAGCCATGCTATAATTGTACAAGGTACTCTCACGAAGACATATAATTCCAACTATTTTCATAATTTTACTTTTGACAACATTCAACTTTCAAAATTTAAATGAGAACATCCTCTTTCGAAAACTTTCGTGCCAAAAATTACTTAATTATGAATATCGTTTAATATGATTTTGAATTTCCCTGTCCCTATTAGACAAAATAGACCTTTATTGGCAACTGGTCCGGATTAAAGGGTAACGTAGGGGATGATAGATACCAAGCAACGTCTCTGATTATCTTTAACATGACGAAGTCCAGGTTTATCTTGGTCCCTCTTTCATCTCAGTTGTGGACACTGACCTCCCCACGGTGTCACCTGGGGTAACTATTTTCATCATCCATTGAAAAAGTGAGCTAATATGTGCCACGAGTTTACCCATATGAACTGTAACAAATGGGTTGAGGCGTTACTTACCCATACTCGGAAACCCCCTTCTACTATGGAAAAGCAAAGGAAAAGAAAACCAAACCCCCTAATGTTGACATCCCCCGTACAAAGCCGATATTATTGCCTTACAGGAAATGCGATGGAAAGGGACTGCGTAAGTAAATCAGATGATTACGCCCTGTATTATAGCTGCCATCAAACAAGACGTGAAATACTCATAGAAATACTAACTCTTTGTATAAAAGATTCAAGATATTTCATTTATGTTGACAAGGTGTATGAACAGAGAAAAGGACTACCGATGGGATCTCCAGCGTCACCGATTATTGCAGACATAGTAATGGAGGAGTTATTGGACGCTACAATGGAGAAATTGGCACACAAACCAAAAGTTCTTACCAAATATATGGACCGTATATTCTGCATTATAAAAAGAACGGAAATAGACAACACTTTAAACATCCTCGACTCATTTGATAAACATTTACAATTCAAACACGAAATAGAAGAAAACCAAAAATTACCATATCTTGACGCAATGATAATTGGACGAGGCCAAAAATTAACAATATATTGGTACCAAAAACCCACCGCATCTGGAAGATTAATAAATTTCTATTCTAAACACCCCAGACGCATAACAATAAATACGGCCACAAACTTTATAAACAGATACGATACGTATTAACGAAAAGTGATTTCCCATTAAAAACAGTTGACGAACTACTAAAATCCTGCAAATCGAAAAATAAAACCAAAATTGAAAAAGAAGAAAAATCGTACAAGCCAATTACATATATACCAGGACTTCCCGAGAGATTGAGCAATTCAAATATCTATGACAAATACAATTATCAACTAGCGCTAAAATCTAAAAATAATATCATTAGCCTATTCAGTACGACAAAATCGAAAATAAAAAAGAAATTGCTACTATCAATTACCCCAATGAGACTATCTTCCCTAATTATGCTATGATAATCAGAATGTTCGCGTTGAGCGTATTTTCGCGTTAAAGCACGCAAAAAGTTTAAATATATTTAACTCCGAAGCGCAGCGCAAATCAAATTCAAGCGTTAGTGTTATTGTTTCCTTGTTTAACGCGACGGGAGGCTCAACGCGAGCATTCTCCTTAGGCCATTAAAGTGAAGGATGACACATTTCCACAGTTTTATGTCGGAAATAATTAGACATGGAAACAATTTTGAAGCTGTGAGATATCTGGTACATACTGAATTGTATCGGAAGCATAACATCAGGGGTCAAATTATGATTTTCGGTATCGAGTTGATTTTCTCAAGATCTTCAAATTTACCATGTCCGCATCCGATATCGAATGCTTATTATCGTAATTTCCGATGAAGCTATCGCATGAATGATCGATATCGAACGATACGAACGATAGTTATCGAAAGCAAAACAAGTGAAAAAACGATAAGTTCGACCGGGCTGAACTTTGGATATAGGGAACATACCAAAAAGTGAACCTGTTTAGCGAGGGGCTTGCTCAACTCCTCGCCACTGATGATGGAGGGGGTGTGCAAATAATTAACTCGAGGGAGCGGGGTGAAGCGACAACGAGAGCTCCCAAACAGTTAGTGGTGAATGAATGAAGAGAAGAAATAGCAAGGAAATAAAACCCAAAAGATTATTTGTTTAATTATTATAATCCATTGACTTTATTGGTGGTTCTTTCTTTTCGTACAATACCAAATAAATTATCTTTGTAATTTGGTTTGGTGGCGTCAGAGGCCTGTTAGTTCTAACGCGTAGACGTTAGCTCGATTAGAAGGTTAGTTAGCAAGTGAACGCAGAGGTTCACGTGGATCGCAGAGGATCTTAATGATCGCAGAGGATCGTTTGGATCTTAATGATCTTTGTATTTGTACAGCTACAACTACATACGCATATTCCAGTGAGAGAGTGTCAAGCAAGGGGAGCAAACCAACAACAACCGATTTCAAGTGAGCTGTTCAAAGTTACTAGTTTAGCGATATATGATGTGGGTGATGTGTAAGTTCAAAACAATATTAACATTTACTCAAATGGTCGATTTCAACATCGGTGTGATATTAGGTGCTAGTAAGGGGAGGAAGCGAACCGGTGAGTAAGTTCCCGAAAATAGACTTTTGGGCCAACAACGAATCAAGAAAATTTTTTGGGGGTTAAGCTTCCAATATTTGGGGGTACAGATCAGCGCCAAGTAGCAGATCTATTGGGCTGCCGTCAAAAGTATCAGCTAAATCTATAGGAATTTTAGATTTCTATTTCGACATATTTGGAGGTGAGAACAAGTCCCCCTTAACATTAGGCCGGACTAATGCCTTTGCTTCAACAATTTAGACGAATTCTTAGGCGACGACAATGTAAGAAAACACATTTCTCTTGGTGGGGAGGATTTTAAATCTTTTTTCGAATTACCCGAAATGCCAAGTGCATTTTTTGAGTTTTCACTAACAACAGATACCTTAGAAGATGGATCGATAATGGCTCGAGCAGGATGCGTTTTCCCATTATGAACAAAATTAACAACAGCCGTTCCCAAGAGTACATTACTATCTTGGCCGGCAATAGGTATCGGTGGTTGAGCAACTGTTTTATCCGAAGATGGGTGCGACGATTTAAATGCTCGACCTTTGACGTTGGTAAAAGCCGGAGAAGGGTTTTCAGAAGAACGGGACAACAAATTATTTCCTCGACTTCTGACCTTGGTAAAAGCCGGAGGAGTTTTCAGAGATGAAACAAATTTATTTACATGTGGCCGGTGAAGAAGGCGGTGGTGCCTTCCTGCTTTTGCAGTTTTTGACTGCATGGCCACGAGATAGGCAGTTTATACAACATTTATTTTTCTTTACTATCAAAGATTTGTCCTGAAACGAACGTTTTATGAACTTCGGGCAGGGTCGCAAATTATGTATAGGACAAATGGTGCAATAAGTT
This sequence comes from Musca vetustissima, assembly GCF_032173495.1. Taxonomy (NCBI): domain Eukaryota; kingdom Metazoa; phylum Arthropoda; class Insecta; order Diptera; family Muscidae; genus Musca; species Musca vetustissima. The sequence continues at coordinate 21,970 of NW_026887263.1, forward strand.
GATGACGAAACTATAGATCGAGGAGAGGTAACACGCTTTGAATGATGTACCGACAACAAGGTATTAGACGATCTAGGTGAAACAATATTGTAAGGTGACAACTTCTTAGAGGAGATAGGGGAAGACATTTTCTTTAGCAACAACTTATTTTTGGAGGGGAGGATGTGTTCAAGGCAGATCAATATTTGTATCCTCTCTGTGAGGAAAGCATCCAATTCTTTCCAAGAAGACAACGACGATTTATTTTTGACACATTGCTTCCACAGAGTCAAAGTCATTTTTGGCAACCGCCGCAAACAAATAAAAACAACGATTGGAACCCAATGATCCGTGGTGACGTCATAGACTGACATTGCAGCAAGGCAACTATTTATTCCACTTTGGATGACTTTAAGACCAGCAACAGTTTCTACTTCTAGGGAGGGGAGATCAAACAAGCATTTGAGGTGGGACTACAATTGGCCTCGAGCCTCACCGGTGGTCTTCGGCATTAGATGACAGAGACGTTCAATGTCAGATAAACGACAATTATTTATAAAAAAGGTGGTGAAGAGATCCCGGAAGGTGGGCCAAGATATGAAATCCCCAGCAAAAATATCTATGTCGAAAGGTGGTACAACAAAACTATGATTATCGACAGGTGGACAAGTGTAGCTATTGGAGGTGGAAGAAGTTTGAACTTCAGGGGCAACGAGAGAGGTGGTGGACTGCACAGAACCCGAATCGGAAGGTGAAATGGAGTCATTACAATCTGGTGGAGGTGGTGAAATTACCGGAGCTATAGTAGGAGAACTGTTATCATTAACTTGTAACTTAAAGCGACCGAGATGCCGATTTATGGTGAAAAAACACCAACTATATGCCAAGAATGCACTATTGTATTTCTCCCCGACGACATCTATACTCTCATTATGTGCAGTCGCGGATGTCGTGTGGTAGGTTTTGCACTCATCATAAGTGCACTGGACTTTATTCCACAACCTTCGAATTTCTGAACTACGAATTTCAAGGTTGCAGACAGAATAGGTAGATTCTTGTACATTTTCAAACGCTTGTACATTTCAAACGCTACACTTCTTAAAACAATCTCAGTGGCTCAAATAAAACGAGTTAGAGGAGTTATCGACATTTTGTTATTGAAATGTGAAAACAGGCCATCAAAATTCAACAAAGGTTGCTATAGCTCAACCAAAATAAGCGAATGCAACAAAAAACCTTCAAGAATGTTGACAAATAGCCAAAATATGGACAAAAATATTTTAAAAAGACCACAAAAAACAATTTTTTCCAAATATCCTTAAATTTAGCAAAATTCTACCAAATGTAGGGTGTATTTGAGGAGGTGAACGCAAATGTAGGGTGTATATGTTCAAATGTACTGCGACAACTGAATACTTTCCAGTAATAATTGCGTACAATTGGCAGAAACTAACATTTAAAGCAAATAATTCCACCAAATTTTGATAAAAATAGGAGAGAGTTTTGCACAAATGTGCCACATGTAGGGTGCAGGTGACTAAAAATTTTAAAAACCGTACAAGAAGTACTCAAATTTCTAAAAATATTGAATAAATTACCAAAAACAATGAAGAAATATTGGAAAAATTAATATTTTTCCATGTGCTAAATATGCTCCAAAAGAGTGCAATAGTTGCCGACTGTAGGGTACAAATGACAAAAAATATCAAATACCCTACCAATAACAGTAATTATTTCGAAAAGATTCCAGAAATAATTTTAATATTAATTTCTGCGAATTCACAATTTTTGGTACCACTGTGCTGTAGTGTGGTAAATAACGAATATCACAGAATAGAACACAAGCGATGCTAGCAGCGAAATGTCTATGCGTAACCAGGTACGCACCCACACAACACACGATGCGAGAAACGATCCAACAGTGAGAGTTGGAGCCGACAACAATTGATATATTTTCTTTTATACCAAGGTGACGCTAGAAAAAGGCGCGTTGAATGCACGTGTATTGTTTTGCAAAATGACTGTGCAAAATTCTACAGTGAGAATTGATCAACACACTAGAACAATAATAACAAAAAAATGCGTTTGGTTGGTGGTAGATCAATGCAACAAATAAACCAAACAACAAGACAGTGAACGTTTCCACGACAGTGGGGTCTACGATCCGAAACGACCCGAGTCTTTCTCGGCCAACGTCTGTCACCTCAGCCCATTGTGTAAAAGCAACAGGGCTGCTACAACAACAACAACACAGTGGACTGTGAGGTTATAATTGTTGTTATTGTTTTTGAGTAATAGATGGCCAAGAAATGTGAATGTTGTTATTGCAATGTTGTATTTGCAAAATGACTGTGCAAAATTCTACAGTGAGAATTGATCAACACACTAGAACAATAATAACAAAAAAATGCGTTTGGTTGGTGGTAGATCAATGCAACAAATAAACCAAACAACAAGACAGTGAACGTTTCCACGACAGTGGGGTCTACGATCCGAAACGACCCGAGTCTTTCTCGGCCAACGTCTGTCACCTCAGCCCATTGTGTAAAAGCAACAGGGCTGCTACAACAACAACAACACAGTGGACTGTGAGGTTATAATTGTTGTTATTGTTTTTGAGTAATAGGTGGCCAAGAAATGTGAATGTCGTTATTGCAAATAGTACACAATTTAACTCTGCTTGTTAGATCAAACGAGGGGGATAACAACACGACGAATTCGATTGGTTGGTGAGGAATGCAATAACAATTAACCCAAACGAACAAAGTGCGTTCACGAGTAGTGATATTTGTGTTTTAATTGTAATTTGGACAAAGCAAATTTTCAAATACGAAGTGATCGAAAGCTATTACGTTTGGTTGGTGAGAGGGAAAAAACAACAAATTAACTAAACGAACTATATGTGAAGCGGTGCTCTTTTTTATGTTTCAACAACCGAGAGATTGGAAACAATGTGTGTTGTTAGTGCAAATATCACTCTCACTATTCTCATTAAAGGGCTCAACCGTATAAATGAGAAAACTATAATTTTACAAACCAGTGATAATAGCAACAACGCCGAATGCTTTTGTATGACCAACGCGACGTAGGGTGATCAGTACAAACAAACGAAATGTAAAGTTCGTAACAACGAAAGTACAAGTATGTGCAACAATTAAAGTGGAGTGTGTATGATGTAGCAGTAACACAGGCGTAGGGTGATTGAAATTTGACCAATGCCAATGATAAAAATTTAAAAAAAAAACAAATATACTAAAACTCGCGGTAGCTCATTTTTTAACGAAATCTTGTTGCGGTGATGAGTTGAGAGGTTACTTCAGATGATTGTTTCTCCTAAACGCAAAAACAAATAGACGGTGACTTCAATCCGGCTCGATACGACCAACTGTTTAGACGAGGGACTTGCTCAACTCCTCGCCGTGTGATGGGATGGGGGTGATCAACTAATTAACTCAAGGGAGCAGGGGGATATGTACGACAACGAGAGCTCCCAAGCAGTTAATGGTGTTACGGGCGTGTTGGTGTAAATATAGAAAAGAGAAGAAATTACAAGAAATAAAACGCAAGCGATTAATATAATATTCAATTCGTTGGTTTTATTGGTAGTTCTTTCTTTTCGTACAATAACAAATAAATTATCTTTGTAATTTGGTGTTGTGGCGTCAGAGGCCTGTTAGTTCTAACGCGTAGACGTTAGAACTAACGTCCCAATTTTTTTTTGTGTCTCCCTTCCTTCAATTCTTATATGGGGGAGATGTCTAAATGCTGGCTATTTATTTCATTATCGTCAGGTTCGAGTTTTTTTATCAAGATTTCCTTAGAAAGCGGAATGATTACAACCGATGGCTTAATCGTCTTAGAATTCCATAATTTGTAGGGTAAAACTGACTATTTCGAGTAAAGATTATCCCCTAAAGAACTAATCAGCTAACTATTTTAATATAAGAAGGGGGTTATATGGGAACTACCCTAAAAGGGGGTGAATATTAATAATGTTTGTTACAATATGCGACTACAAAATACCAAGTTACAACAAGTTCGCTCAATAACTCTGAATTACCGAAAAATGGGTCTATATTTATAATTTTTAGTGAAGAAATTTGGTACCCAATAAGAACCGATTGTACCAAATTTCAGCGAATTCATTTTAAAAACGTAATACCATAAATTAGGGGGTACCGCTATATAGGGGCTACCAGAAAAAGTGGACATATATATATATATAATTTGCAGTGGTACCCAAAAATAATTCAATGTACAAAATTGCAGCGAATTCGGTTGAAAAATGAGCTCAAGAACCTCGAAATACCGAAATTTGCGGGTGCATTTATATGGGGGCTACCCGAAACAATGAACCTATACATATAATTTTTAGTGGACAATATATATATATATATATATTATAGGGTCGGTAATAAATATTTCGATGAGTTACAAACAGAATGACAAAATTTATATACCCTACATACTATGGTGGAGGGTATAAAAATAAAACCAAGAGAAGAGATGTTGCTGTTTAAAGATAAAATCGCTTCAAAAAATTTTGATTTCATCCAAATTTTGCCCAACTTATTATTTCTTCCAAAATTAGTTCAAGTTCGAACATGGGGAATATCGGTCCACTCCTTCTGGTACCTCCCACACAGGGGCTAGGCCTAAATGCGGGTTACAGTTCATATATATATGAATATATATATATATGTATATATATATATATAAGGTTAATTATCGAACCTTATGTTCTAGTGGTTTTTCGTATCTTCCGCAGATTAAATGATTACAACAGAGTCTTAGAACCAAACCCAAACACGGAAGAAATCATATAACTAATTTTTGTGGAGACATTTAGTCCCATCTTCGAACTGGACTTGCCCGCAAACAAAAGACAAACCTATGCAAAATTTCAGCTATCTCCATTCCTCCAGAAGCGTGATTACAACCGACGGACATGGCTAGATCGTCTTAACATTGTACCCTGATCCAGAATATATATACTTTATAGGGTCGGAAATGAATATTTCTATGAGTTACAAACGGAATGACAAAATTAATATACCCTCCATACTATGGTGGAGGGTATTAAAAAATTGGTAAAAAAAAGGGGGCGAATATTAATAATTTTGGTAGGCAGATTTATTACCAGATACGACTACAAAATACCAAATTCATCGAATTCAGTTGAAAGACGCGCTCAAAAACCCCGAGAATATATATGCTTTATAGAATCGGAAGTGAATATTTCGATGAGTTACAAACGGAATGACAAAATTAATATACCCTCCATACTATGGTGGATGGTATAATAAATCGAGTTCGGCATATCCGTGCACCTTATACATGAAACATATGTTATGTAATGCCTCACAGGCATTACCAATATTTTTTTTGCGCAAAATTCTCCATTGGGTTTTCAATATTCCTATTCAATATTCCTACTATGGTAGATGGTATAATAAATCGGGTTCGGCATATCCGTGCACCTTATACATCAAACATATTCTATGTAATGCCTCACAGGCATTACCAATATTTTTTTGCGCAAAATTCTCCATTGGGTTTTCAATATTCCGATTGTTTTCTCAATTATACCCTGGCACAGATTGAATTTTATTGAGCTTTGATTCATCTGCGGGGTTGCTGTATGGAGTTGAGCACCATGGTGAAGAGGATAACCGGAATCTCCTTCAACAAAATTTACATTTTATAAAAATTCATTCAATTTTAAAATACACCTAGCCATTTATGTTGTATAATTGCTCCATCAAATGTATCTTTTCCGAATGTTTCCAAACGAATGTATCATTGACAGCTCCTCAAAATATTGTATTCGTGATCGCAGATCTATGAGATTTTAAATATAATTATTTTTTATTTCGATGTTCATATCAACGAAACTTACAATCATTGAGTTAAGACTGTTGTAACCTAATCGATTGAAAGAGATATGCTCATCATTGATTCGTTTTTGTAAACCAAAGCAAATTACTAAAATAAAATCACATCATGAAGATGAAAGAATTTAAATTTTTTACTACAATAAACATTTGTTATTTATGATATCGAAGAAAATAGTAAAATTAGTAGATTAGTGCAGTATGGGAACAGTTTCTATATACAATCCAATTATATATAACATACGAACCTACCGGTATTCGGAACATGTTAAAAAATATTCCTTGCACGACACTAATTGTTCTGGAGAATTTTATTAACATAAGTTTACGAATTTTATTAACATTTGTGTCTTCATCTTCATCAGAAGAAAATAACAACAATAATAAAGGATCCATTTTATTTTGACCGCACATAAAGCACATATAAAAGGTAGATGCAACTCATTTTTAACAGCAACAAAAATTGTTTCAGAGAATTAATATTTTTATACAATTTAATTCAGGATTTATACTAGTCAATTAGTTGGCCAAAAGTTAAGCATTTTGATTCATAATTATTTATTATTGTTTTTATACAAGCAAATTCCACCATCAAAATATGTTATGTATCTACTTAGTAAAGACACCGCCACAGAAACAGGTTTTTTACATTCGATTACCGACTACTCTCGAAAAATCGATATCTTTAAAAAATTCCGATCGGATGGTGTAATACAGTAGGTATGATCGTATCGCAACTCATACTTTGACCCCTGGAGGTTTTTTTTTTTGCACGAATAAAGTTTTATAACATTGTGGGTCACGGTGACATGAGGTCAGAGTCAAAATTTCATATTTTTGTTTATTTTTGAAAAATGTTATATAATATTGACATGCGTCAAAATATTAACATGATGGGACTGCTGATTATAATGATAGTATACTTATTAGACATTTGAAAATAATCAATAAAATCTACGTGTTTAAATTTATAAATACGATTTTTTGATGATTATGATTACAACAGAGTCTTAGAACCAACCCCAAAACGCGGAACAAATCAGATAACTATTTTTATATAATCTAGTGAAAAAAGTGTAAGTTCGGCCGGGCCGAACTTTGGATACCCTCCACCCTTGCAATGAAAATATAGGGAACATACTGTTACGAATATAAATTTAGATTTAATTTACTTTAGATGAATTCCGTTAATTTAAGAATTTGAATTGTAACGTAAATTTCTACTACGCAGTTTATTTGAATAACTTCACAACAACAACTACTGTATAGATTTTTCTACATCCTTCCATTTCCTCTTTCATTGTCTATTTTTTGTTGACGTACAATTCTTGTTAAACGTCATCATTGATGATCGCTTAATTCCTCTTTCTTTGTTACCCCCTCACCTGTATATGTGTTGTTGTTATTGTTTACTCAATGTAAGTTTGTATGTGTTGTTGTTATTGTTTACTCAATGTAAGTTTGTATGTGTGTTTGTTGCATTGGTAGATTGTTCGTGATCTAGGTGTTACCAGATCGTCTAGAAACTTCTGTAGCTACAAGCAAGGCTCATATAAATAGGGGAAATGGAAAGGCAGTTGTGAATCAGATCGCGAATTGAAACCGTCGTGTAAAGTAAAGTGCAAAGTAAAGTTGTGTGAATAAAATCATTGTAATAATCGTAATCAGAACGAACCCGCGTTTTATTTGGTACGAACTGTATCGGGAAATAAAACAACGTCTACACGGGATTAAGTAAAGTCCAAGAACGTAACAATTGGTGTCAGAAGTGAGATTACGATAATACTACGATGAAGTTTAAGGATCTACGAGTGGAAGACTTGAAGAAGGAGCTGAATAAATTGGAATTGTCCTCTACTGGCAACAAGGCTGAACTACAAAAACGTCTGTTGGATGAGTTCGAGCGCCGGGGTATGAACATCGATACATATGAGTTTGACAGTAAGGATGAAGTGGATTTATCGGAAATGGGCGAATCCAACGGTGGGGAAGTCTCGTCAGTAGCTGTCAGGGGTGACGATTTCAGAGAAATGCTGGCTAAAATGTTCGAAGAGAATTCCAGAAACACGAGACGAATGTTCGAAGAGAATTCCAGAAAGTCAGAAGAAAACTCGAGACGAATGTTCGAAGAGAATTCCAGAAAGTTAGATGAACTCAAGGCAGAGAATTGTAGAATGAACGAGAAACTCGAGAACATTACAGAAGTTATTGGAAGGAGAGTGGAAACCGTGGAGGTCCAAATTAAAGAGTTGGATAAGAAAGTGCAGTCGGTTGACGAGAAGATTCTGTCTGTGGATGAGAAATTTCTGGCCCACGACCACAGGTTTACGAATCTGGAGAAGAAAATGTCGGAATTGGAAATTAAAGGTGGTCCGGTGCGAGTTCCTGATAACACACTAAAAATCAAACCTCCTGTATTCGACGGCACTACGTCATTCAATGTTTTCAAGTTACAGTTCGAGACAGTGGCTTCTAGAAATTCGTGGAACGACAGCGACAAAGCGGTTGCACTACTTCTGGCATTGAAGGGCAGTGCTGCTGATGTTATACAGAGTATTCCTGTCGCTTCTAGGAATAACTATGAAGATGTTATTGCTGCACTGGAACGTAAGTACGGTGGCGAACATAAACAAAACATATACCTTATGGAATTAAGGGGAAGAGTACAGAGGGCAAACGAGACGTTACAAGACATTGCAGGTGAGGTGGAACGTTTGGTGCTAATGGCGTATCCAGGAGAGAATCACCCATTGGTGGACCGTATGAAAATCGAAACCTTTGTGAATGACATACGAGACCCTGAGATTAAGTGTGCAATATATGCGTCACCAAAAGCGTCATTTGCCGAAACTGTGTCGTTTGCCCTTGCCCAAGAGACGGCAAGGATAATTGTTAAGCCCCAGACCCACAAGATTCGTCAACTGGAGACCGAATGTTGCGAACCCAAAGCTCTCGTTAACTCGATCAAGGACGCCATGAGGCAGGTAATAGAAGAGACAAAGTCAGTAGGGATGACTAAGCGCAGGATTAGATGCTTCAACTGCGATAAAGCAGGTCATATTGCGCGCGAATGCAGAGCTAAGCGCAAACGATCCAGGTCATCGTCACCACCTCCAACGAAAGATGGTAGAAGAATGGCTCAACAGTCCACCAATGAGTCACCGTTAAACTAAGTCGAGCCAGTCCAGCGGGGCATGAACTGGCTCCCATCGACGATGGCCCCACAATCTCCATAGCAATAGTACAACAGAAAAGTCACAACCTAACAACAACTGGGTACATCAATGGTGATAAGCGAGTTCTGACGTTAGATACAGGCGCATCAAAGTCCATCATAAGATCAGATCTGGTAAAGGGAAAAATAACGCAAATTAATGGAGTCAGACTGCGCACAGCAACGGGGGAGCCCGCGGCAGTACACGGCAAGATTACCCTAAGACTGACTATTGCCAATAAATCGGTGAATTACGAGTTTATAGTTGCCGATATCGTAGACGAAGTGATAATAGGCGCAGATTTTATGATTGCCTTCGGTATCAATCTGGATATGAAAGAGCGTGTGATGACCTGGTCTAACGTTGAAATTCCGTTAAACGTGGGCTACGATGAAAGTACACCCATTAGACGTCTGACTACGGACCATCCAGAGATAATACCGCCCTGTGCCGAAGCAATAATATGGGTACCAATGAATGGAGATGGGACGCAACTTCGACGAACACATCAAGAACTTAAAGGATGTTCTACAGCAGCTTTCGTCTTCAGGCCTCAAGCTGAACCCAAAGAAGTGCTGTCTCTTCCAACGAGAAGTGAAGTTCCTGGGGCACCACGTGACGCCGGAGGGCATATCGACGGATAAGGAGAAAATTCAAGCCGTCAGAGATTGGCCGCAGCCCCGAAATATCCATGAGCTGCGAAGCTTTCTGGGTCTCTGCACATACTACCGTCGATTTGTCCAAAATTTTGCCAACATCGCCGCCTGTCTACACCGCTTGACGCAAAAAGGCCAGAGGTTTCAGTGGGGCAACGACCAGGAGGAGGCATTCAGAAAGCTCAAAGACATGCTATGCAGAGCCCCCATTTTGGCATACCCTATACCTGGCGGAAAGTTTGTTCTGGACACAGACGCAAGTGCGTGCGGCATCGGTGGCGTCCTTTCCCAGGAAATCGACGGACAGGAAAAAGTTATCGGGTACTACAGCCGGACATTGTCGAAGCCTGAGAGGAATTACTGTGTGTCGAGGAGAGAGCTGCTTGCTGTCCTTGAGAGCGTTAAACACTTCCACAAATACCTATATGGCCAGCATTTCCTGCTGAGGAGAGCAGCGTGGTCTCCAATGGTTGCTGCGGTTTAAGAATCCGGAAGGTCAACTAGCCCGTTGGGTCGAGAGGCTCCAGAGTTATGACTTCAAAATCGAGCACAGAAAAGGCGGAAAACACGGTAATGCTGATGCCCTGTCTCGTCGGCCATGCAAGGTAGAATGCAGGCATTGTTCAAAGGCTGAGTGTAAGGAGAATATCGTTGATGTCCGGCTATTGCAGTTTGAGTCGGGTGAAGATTGGTCGACGGAACAACGAGGGGATCCCATTCTGGGCAAAATAATTTCGGCCATAGAAACGGGCAAGCGACTTAGTCGCAAATAAAATCTACGTGTTTAAATTTATAAATACGATTTTTTGATGATTATGATTACAACAGAGTCTTAGAACCAACCCCAAAACGCGGAACAAATCAGATAACTATTTTTATATAATCTAGTGAAAAAAGGGTAAGTTCGGCCGGGCCGAACTTTGGATACCCTCCACCCTTGCAATGAAAATATAGGGAACATACTGTTACGAATATAAATTTAGATTTAATTTACTTTAGATGAATTCCGTTAATTTAAGAATTTGAATTGTAACGTAAATTTCTACTACGCAGTTTATTTGAATAACTTCACAACAACAACTACTGTATAGATTTTTCTACATCCTTCCATTTCCTCTTTCATTGTCTATTTTTTGTTGACGTACAATTCTTGTTAAACGTCATCATTGATGATCGCTTAATTCCTCTTTCTTTGTTACCCCCTCACCTGTATATGTGTCGTTGTTATTGTTTACTCAATGTAAGTTTGTATGTGTTGTTGTTATTGTTTACTCAATGTAAGTTTGTATGTGTGTTTGTTGCATTGGTAGATTGTTCGTGATCTAGGTGTTACCAGATCGTCTAGAAACTTCTGTAGCTACAAGCAAGGCTCATATAAATAGGGGAAATGGAAAGGCAGTTGTGAATCAGATCGCGAATTGAAACCGTCGTGTAAAGTAAAGTGCAAAGTAAAGTTGTGTGAATAAAATCATTGTAATAATCGTAATCAGAACGAACCCGCGTTTTATTTGGTACGAACTGTATCGGGAAATAAAACAACGTCTACACGGGATTAAGTAAAGTCCAAGAACGTAACAATTGGTGTCGGAAGTGAGATTACGATAATACTACGATGAAGTTTAAGGATCTACGAGTGGAAGACTTGAAGAAGGAGCTGAATAAATTGGAATTGTCCTCTACTGGCAACAAGGCTGAACTACAAAAACGTCTGTTGGATGAGTTCGAGCGCCGGGGTATGAACATCGATACATATGAGTTTGACAGTAAGGATGAAGTGGATTTATCGGAAATGGGCGAATCCAACGGTGGGGAAGTCTCGTCAGTAGCTGTCAGGGGTGACGATTTCAGAGAAATGCTGGCTAAAATGTTCGAAGAGAATTCCAGAAACACGAGACGAATGTTCGAAGAGAATTGTAGAATGAACGAGAAACTCGAGAACATTACAGAAGTTATTGGAAGGAGAGTGGAAACCGTGGAGGTCCAAATTAAAGAGTTGGATAAGAAAGTGCAGTCGGTTGACGAGAAGATTCTGTCTGTGGATGAGAAATTTCTGTCCCACGACCACAGGTTTACGAATCTGGAGAAGAAAATGTCGGAATTGGAAATTAAAGGTGGTCCGGTGCGAGTTCCTGATAACACACTAAAAATCAAACCTCATGTATTCGACGTCACTACGTCATTCAATGTTTTCAAGTTACAGTTCGAGACAGTGGCTTCTAGAAATTCGTGGAACGACAGCGACAAAGCGGTTGCACTACTTCTGGCATTGAAGGGCAGTGCTGCTGATGTTATACAGAGTATTCCTGTCGCTTCTAGGAATAACTATGAAGATGTTATTGCTGCACTGGAACGTAAGTACGGTGGCGAACATAAACAAAACATATACCTTATGGAATTAAGGGGAAGAGTACAGAGGGCAAACGAGACGTTACAAGACTTTGCAGGTGAGGTGGAACGTTTGGTGCTAATGGCGTATCCAGGAGAGAATCACCCATTGGTGGACCGTATGAAAATCGAAACCTTTGTGAATGGCATACGAGACCCTGAGATTAAGTGTGCAATATATGCGTCACCAAAAGCGTCATTTGCCGAAACTGTGTCGTTTGCCCTTGCCCAAAAGACGGCAAGGATAATTGTTAAGCCCCAGACCCACAAGATTCGTCAACTGGAGACCGAATGTTGCGAACCCAAAGCTCTCGTTAACTCGATCAAGGACGCCATGAGGCAGGTAATAGAAGAGACAAAGTCAGTAGGGATGACTAAGCGCAGGATTAGATGCTTCAACTGCGATAAAGCAGGTCATATTGCGCGCGAATGCAGAGCTAAGCGCAAACGATCCAGGTCATCGTCACCACCTCCAACGAAAGATGGTAGAAGAATGGCTCAACAGTCCACCAATGAGTCACCGTTAAACTAAGTCGAGCCAGTCCAGCGGGACATGAACTGGCTCCCATCGACGATGGCCCCACAATCTCCATAGCAATAGTACAACAGAAAAGTCACAACCTAACAACAACTGGGTACATCAATGGTGATAAGCGAGTTCTGACGTTAGATACAGGCGCATCAAAGTCCATCATAAGATCAGATCTGGTAAAGGGAAAAATAACGCAAATTAATGGAGTCAGACTGCGCACAGCAACGGGGGAGCCCGCGGCAGTACACGGCAAGATTACCCTAAGACTGACTATTGCCAATAAATCGGTGAATTACGAGTTTATAGTTGCCGATATCGTAGACGAAGTGATAATAGGCGCAGATTTTATGATTGCCTTCGGTATCAATCTGGATATGAAAGAGCGTGTGATGACCTGGTCTAACGTTGAAATTCCGTTAATCGTGGGCTACGATGAAAGTACACCCATTAGACGTCTGACTACGGACCATCCAGAGATAATACCGCCCTGTGCCGAAGCAATAATATGGGTACCAATGAATGGAGATGGGACGCAACTTCGACGAACACATCAAGAACTTAAAGGATGTTCTACAGCAGCTTTCGTCTTCAGGCCTCAAGCTGAACCCAAAGAAGTGCAGTCTCTTCCAACGAGAAGTGAAGTTCCTGGGGCACCACGTGACGCCGGAGGGCATATCGACGGATAAGGAGAAAATTCAAGCCGTCAGAGATTGGCCGCAGCCCCGAAATATCCATGAGCTGCGAAGCTTTCTGGGTCTCTGCACATACTACCGTCGATTTGTCCAAAATTTTGCCAACATCGCCGCCTGTCTACACCGCTTGACGCAAAAAGGCCAGAGGTTTCAGTGGGGCAACGACCAGGAGGAGGCATTCAGAAAGCTCAAAGACATGCTATGCAGAGCCCCCATTTTGGCATACCCTATACCTGGCGGAAAGTTTGTTCTGGACACAGACGCAAGTGCGTGCGGCATCGGTGGCGTCCTTTCCCAGGAAATCGACGGACAGGAAAAAGTCATCGGGTACTACAGCCGGACATTGTCGAAGCCTGAGAGGAATTACTGTGTGTCGAGGAGAGAGCTGCTTGCTGTCCTTGAGAGCGTTAAACACTTCCACAAATACCTATATGGCCAGCATTTCCTGCTGAGGACCGACCACGCTGCTCTCCAATGGTTGCTGCGGTTTAAGAATCCGGAAGGTCAACTAGCCCGTTGGGTCGAGAGGCTCCAGAGTTATGACTTCAAAATCGAGCACAGAAAAGGCGGAAAACACGGTAATGCTGATGCCCTGTCTCGTCGGCCATGCAAGGTAGAATGCAGGCATTGTTCAAAGGCTGAGTGTAAGGAGAATATCGTTGATGTCCGGCTATTGCAGTTTGAGTCGGGTGAAGATTGGTCGACGGAACAACGAGGGGATCCCATTCTGGGCAAAATAATTTCGGCCATAGAAACGGGCAAGCGACCTAGTCGCAAAGAAATTACCTCCGAAAGCCCTCTTTTAAAATCCTATTGGGCCCAGTGGGACAGTCTGCTTATAAAAGATGGTTGCCTATATCGCAAATGGGAAAGTGAGGACGGTAAATCTCACCGGAATTTGATCGTCGTCCCAGACTCCAAAATAAGAGATGTCTTATCGGAGTTTCACGATGGGCCAAGTGGAGGACATCTTGGCATAGCAAAGATGGCTGAAAAGGTAAAGCAGAGATTCTACTGGGTCGGCTGTCAAAAATCCATTGCCGACTGGATCGCCAATTGTGAAAGGTGCGTAAGAGCTAAAGGTCCAACACGGAAGAGTCGAGGCTACATGCAGCAGTATAATTCAGGAGCCCCTTTTAAAAGAATCGCAATGGATGTAGCTGGACCGTTCCCAATAAGGAACTCTGGGAACCGGTATGTCTTAGTGGTCATGGATTACTTCAGCAAATGGCCAGAGGTTTATGCTATCCCAAATCAAGAAGCCAGGACAATTGTGGATGTGTTCAGCAAAAATTGGATTTGTCGCTATGGTGTTCCCTCTGAGGTTCATTCCGATCAAGGTAGGAATTTTGAATCAGCGATCTTCAAGGAAATGTGTGACTCCTACGGAATCAAGAAAACCAGAACGACGCCCCTACATCCACAATCAGATGGCATGGTGGAAAGATTCAATCGCACCCTTGAAGAACATCTACGGAAAGTGGTGGACAGTGGCCAACGAGACTGGGATGAGCTTATTCCAAAGTTTTTACTGGCTTACAGATCGGCCATTCATGATTCCACATCCCGGACCCCAGCCAAAGTTCTGTTCGGAAATGAATTAAAGCTACCTGGCGATTTGATATTCGGTGCTACCCCAAACGACGGTGTGAACCAAGATGAAGACAGTCAAAACTCTTTTAGTAAAGTCCACGATGCAGTCCGACATCAAATAAAAATGGTTAGCAACCGCATGAAGGCAAGGTACGATCGAGCGGCTAATACCGATGGGTTTCAAGAAGGGCAACTGGTACTATTGTTCAACCCACAACGAAAGAAAGGACTATGCCCCAAATTGCAAACGCACTGGGAAGGACCCTACAAGATTGTCACGAAAATAAATGACGTCGTTTATCGCATCCAGAGGAGCGACAGTCCCAGGTCGAAGATGAAAGTTGTACATTTGGAGCGGCTGACCCCCTACGGAACGGGAACTGTGCCTATTCGGGACGAACAGGCTTAAGCGGGGGCAATGTTACGAAGATAAATTTAGATTTAATTTACTTTAGATGAATTCCGTTAATTTAAGAATTTGAATTGTAACGTAAATTTCTACTACGCAGTTTATTTGAATAACTTCACAACAACAACTACTGTATAGATTTTTCTACATCCTTCCATTTCCTCTTTCATTGTCTATTTTTTTGATTACAGTGTGTAGGGTGGACAAATATTGATTACATAGTGTAGGAAGTAGCGAATATTTGGGGGTATCATTATATGAGGGCTATGTCGGTCATATTTTTGGTTTTGGGAGCTATATCCAAATTTGAACCGATTTCAGCAAAACTTGACCACATTATCTAATAATAACTTCAGTACGCTGTGCAAAATTGTGTGTCAATCGGCCATATTTTGGGGCTTTGGTGCACCATTTACTGAAAATCGGGCGAAACTTTTTATGGGAACTGTATCTAAATGTGAACCGACTTCAGTGAAGCTTTCCACACCGTAGATTACACTAACTTCAGTAGGTTGTACAAAATTTTGTGTCAATCTGTCATCATGCACTGTTACTGACAATAGGACGAAGTTATATATGGGACGGACATGCATGAATCGACTCAGAAAGTTATTCTATACATATTCTCAAAAGGAACCATGGGTCTATCTCGTTTCCTTTTGCCTGTTACAAACATATGCACAAAGACATTATACCCTGTGGTAAAGGGTATAATAACGGGGTTATATGGGGACTACCCCTAAAAAGGGGTGAATATTAATAATTTTTCGTGGGGAGATTTGTTAAAATATACGACTACAAGATACCAATACCAAATACCAATTACAGCGAATTCGGTTGAAAAACGCGGTCAAGAACCCCAAAATATCGAAAAATGGAAAATACCGCCAAAACCCAAAAATACTGAAAATTAGAAGGTACAGTTATATGGAGGCTACCAGAAAAAGTGGACCTATATGTATAATTTTTTGTGCAGATACTTAGTACCCAATAAGAACCCAACGTACCAAATTTCAGCGAATTCGGTTGAAACATGCGTTCAAGAACCCCAAAACACCGAAAATTGAGGGGTACCGTTATATGGGAGCTATGCCTAAACATGGATATATCCCATCTTCGAACATGACCTGCCTGTAGACAAAAGACAAACCTATACAAAATTTCAGCGCCCTATCTCAAGTCCTTCAGAAGATAGCGTGATTACAACAGACGGACATCGGTAGATCGTTTTAGAATTTAACCCTGATCAAGAATAGGGTCGGAAATGAATATTTCTATGAGTTACAAACGGAATGACAAAATTAATATACCCTCCATACTATGGTGGAGGGTATAAAAAAATAATTAAAATCATTGAAAATTCGTATCCCTACGAATTGTGCAATTTTGTTGCAGATGATGCATTATGCGTAACATGTTTGCTTTGCCATAATCAATGGCATGTAAAGTGTGACCGGATTAATGTTGGTGTTCGTTGGTGTTGTGTGCATTGTAGAAAACTTTTTGCCGACTTTTACAATTTTGTAAAAGATTTGCGATCGGAGTTAGCATCGATAAAAAGTGAATTTTCCTCATTATCGACCCGATTTGAAAACTTTTCTTTTTTGTTCGAGAAGTATCAAGATCGTGAAGTTTCTGCACAGAAACGCAAAAGGTCTACGAAAAAGGCGCCAGGTAAAACATTGCCTTGTCGTAAAGCCTCGGTCTCTGCTGGGAGCACTGTATCACGAACAGTTTCTGAAAGTGTCATAGATACAACTGAATCTGTTCGTGGCCAGTCGTATGCTAGTATTGCGACGGAGGCAGCTACTGAAGTCAGAAAGGATATATCGGAAGAAGCAATAACCCCTAAAACTATAAGTGTTGCTATCCCCAGATTGGAGTAAACTACTCATGGAATACAGGAGTTATGACTTCCTTTATCTGATGCGTCTTCAGTGGCTTCAACTGGTATAATCCCACAAACTTCCAGAAGACCATTAGTAACGGCTCCAGCCATGAAATGGTATTTTTATTTAGGTTTGCACCGGATACTACTGCTAATGATATAAATTATGATATTAAATAAAAAATCGAGGGAAGATACTTTTAACGATGCTTTAAGCTTCGATCAGTATATTCAGAGAGTAGGTCTTCATTTAAAATATTATACTCGAGTGATTTTTGGCCTGGTAGAGCATTCGTAAAAAAATTTCTAGAAAGGACAGAAAATGTGGCTCGATTGCCTCGTAAAACAGAAACGTCTTCAAAAAACTGAGCATATAATATATATATATATTGTGTCATTCCGTTTGTATCTCATCGAAATATTAATTTCCGACCCTATAATATATATATATTCTTGATCAGGGTCAAATTCTAAGACGATCTCGCGCTGTCCATCCGTCTGTTGTAATCACGCTATCTTCTGAAGGAATTGAGATAGATCGCCAAAAGTTTGTACAGAGTCGTCTTTTGTCTGCAGGCAGGTCAAGTTCGAAGATGGGCTATATCGGTCCAAGTTTAGGCATAGCCCCCATATAAGGGTAGCACCCAATTTTCAATTTTTTGGGGTTATTGAGTGCGTTTTTCAACCGAATTCGCCGAATGGTCCAATGACAAAATTAATATACCCTCCATGGCACAATGAATAGGTAGTCCATTTAGCGCAGCTGATATCATGATTAACTGTGAAAGTGGGTAATTTCTACTTGAATTCGATGTGCAGTGTTGCCAACCATTTGAAATATTATATGGAAAATTTTGACAGATAATCGAGACAAAAACAAAGGTTTTTGTTTTGATACATCACCTTATTATTGCATCATGATACCCTCCATACTATGGTGGAGGGTATAAAAAGAATTACAACAATGGAAATGCTTTTGCGATGCTGTGATCGAAAGTAAAAACAAACAAGCCTATAAATGATTTTTATATTTCTTTGGTTTTTCATTTGGAAACCATTAAATTTAAAAATAAACAACATATGAAAACAGTTGCCAATTTTGGTACATTGAGAGAGTTGTATTTTTTCGTACAAAAACCGCGTTGCATCTCAATAGTATCACGCTTTAAAATAAACCCTGCCGCACGATGATTTGAATTTGTATGATAAATCGTGGTGAATTCAGCCTGATTAAGATAATATGATATATGAAAACCCGCTATAAATCTGTGGACAGAAAATAGTTCTATAGTCACAGAAAAATTCGGGGCTCAAAGGGTTAATAGTAATAAAGATTATTACCCTTAAAATAATGTGCATATGTGCGATTGTTACATATTTGATCATGTCTGAAAATTTAAAAAAAAATAATTACCTTTATTTGGCATCATGTACCAAAAATATATTGTAAACAAAATTGTATGATATAATGTAAAATAATGTTCGAACGAAAGTGAGAACAAAACGGAATATACATTAGAACCAAGGTGTATTTAATAAGGTGTATGCATCAGCTACAACAACTAACATTTTACAAAAACAACATTATTGTTATAGAAATTTAATTGTCATGCTGACAATTAGTTATTGACATGAAGAAACAAAAACAAATTAATAATAATAACGAATGTTGAAGAATTAAATAAAACTATTTTTCGAAAGAACGAGAATAAATTTGCTGTTCTGGATGATATGATTATTGATTTACAAATTAATTTACATAATTTTAAGGCGCAGTCGCGGACATTTTTGAACTTTTTCTCACAAATAATCTATGTGATTCTGAGATATTAACCATACAAGTTCTGTCGGTGCGAAATTTGCTTGTACAAATCAATTTTCCGGTCCGGTCGCGGATCTTTTCCAAAATTTTATCACAAATAGTCCTTGTGTTCCTGAGATATTTGTGTTAAGAACAATCCTACGCGATAAATATTATTCGAAATTTTTCGGAAAGAAAAGGTATGTTGAGTGGTCAATTGGACTTTGTTTGCTATAGACCTTCAGCTGTGGACTGATTCCAACCCGGGCTACGTAACACAATCTCAATGTAATTAGTTAGTATTCATAAGAAAACCAGTGTGGAAAACACGGACGGACCGACTATATAGACATATGTTAATGTTATGCACAAATTCGTCGCCATCGGACAAACTTTGGATTTTTGGTGCATCATTTAGATGAACGGATTTCAACTCAAGACTATGTATTATTTCGTGAAAATCGTAAAATAAAAAATTCTAAGACGATCTAGCCATGCCCGTCCGTCTGTTGTAATCACGCTATCTTCTGAAGGAATTGAGATAGGATGCTGAAATTTTGCATAGGATTGTCTTTTGTCTGCAGGCAGGTCAAGTTCGAAGATGGGATATATCAGTCCACGTTTAGACATAGCTCCCATATAACAGTGAGCGCGTTTTCAGCCGAATTCGCTGAAATTTGCTACATTGGGTTCTTATTTGGTCCTACATGTCTCCACAAAAAATTATAAATATAGGTCTACTTTTCCTGGTAGCCCCCATATTTTGATGGGGGTTTTGATCGTATTTTTCCGCTGAATTTGCTGTAATTTAGTATTTTGAGTTCTTAATAGGTACCAAACCTTTCCACAAAATATTATGAATATAGGTCCATTTTTTCATTTGCTGCAATTTGGTATTTTGTAGTCGTATATGGTAACAAATCTTTCTACCAAAAATTATTAATATTCGCCCCCTTTATGGAGTAGTCCCCATATAAAACCCTTTTTTATATTAAAATAGTTACCTGATTTGTTCCGCATTTTGAGTTTGGTTCTAAGACTCTATGGTAATCATTTCACCTGCGGAGGATAGCGAGATAAAAAATTAGAACGTATGGTTCGATAATGAACTATAGCCGCATTTAGACCTAGCCCCTGTGTGGAGGTTTCAGAAGTATTGGACCGATATTCCCCATTTTCGAATTTGAATTATCAATTAAAAATTTCTGAATTTTGTATTATGGTTTACATAATCCGTTTTTAGACATGTCGGTATAGATCCACTTTTTGGTATGTTCCGTGTATTTTCATTTCTAGTACCTGTCAGTATATCTATGGTGGAGGGTATCCAAAGTTCGGCCCGGCAAAACTTAGCGCTTTTTCACTTGTTTATATAAAAATAGTTATCTGATTTGTTCCGCGTTTTGAGTTTGGTTCTAAGACTCTTTTGTAATCATTTCACCTGCGGAGGATAGAGAGATAAACAATTAGAACGTAAGGTTCGATAATGAACTATAGCCGCATTTAGACCTAGCCCCTGATTGGAAGTTCCAGAATTTGAACTAAGCTTGGAAGAAATAATAAGATGGGAAAGTTCGGATGAAATCTAAATTTTCTGAAACGGATTTGGTCCAAAGAAACATGGGGTCTAGAACCAATATTTCGATGAGGCACATTTTCACCGTGTTAAAGTGTATACATCCTCATTGGCCATAAGGCTGAGGGTATAATTATCATTTATTATGTAAACCAAAAATTTGTATTATGGTTTACATAATCCGTTTTTAGAAATGTCGGTATAGGTCCACTTTTTGGTATGTTCCCTATATTTTCATTTCTAGTACCTGTCAACATATCTATGGTAGAGGGTATCCAAAGTTCGGCCCGGTCGAACTTACCGCTTTTTCACTTGTTAATAATTATGAATGAGTATTTGAAAGCTGAAAACAATATTTTAAACTGAAATGAAAATGTAACGTCGAAAAATGTGTTTGACAATTTACTTTACAAACAAAAAGAAAAAAAGTTTGAAACCATATGATTGTCACCTTATTAAATACACCTTGATTAGAACTATTTACGAGAATTTATTTGACATATATGCAATGTAATTAGCAATTTAAACCCAATGTAAATGTATTATAACATACATTCCGTACAATATATATATATATATATTGTTATTTTCTTAGAACTTTGCCATCTTCATTGTTGGTTTAATTATCATACCAGATTGTATGCTTTTATTTGAAGGAAGAAGTGTTTTCACGAAAAAATGATTTGGCTAGACTTTCTTAAAAGGTGTTTAATTGAAAAAAATAGTGTTGATAGTTATCCGTGGTTCAATAACATAATGGCAAAAACAGCACCCCGTTTCCTATAGTATTTTAAAAGTTTTAGAAAAATTTTTAAATCATAAATGTCATTAAAAATATATTGTCTTATATACTAATATGAATTTTTTTCCATTTACGATACCATCATACCTGTTATTATTAAAAAAGTTTTTTAACTTTCATTAGACAGAATTCTATTCAATGCGTTTGGGTGATTCTAAAATGTATGTTTTTACATATGTTTATAAAATTACACTTTGCGACAAATTATTTTTTTTTCATAATTACAGGGAAATTCCAACAGATTATGAATGAGGGGGCTAAAAGAGAAGACACGTGTATCGGCGTTTTGAAAGTTTACGTCGGGAGGTAACCTATAAAGATGGGGTAATATTCCCCCTTTTCAAGAATTTTGAATTTTGAACATACCGCTTTTTCACTTGTTAATAATTATGAATGAGTATTTGAAAGCTAAAAACAATATTTTAAACTGAAATGAAAATGTAACGTCGAAAAATGTGTTTGACAATTTACTTTACAAACAAAAAGAAAAAAAGTTTGAAACCATATGATTGTCATTAAATACACCTTGATTAGAACTATTTACGAGAATTTATTTGACATATATGCAATGTAATTAGCAATTTAAACCCAATGTAAATGTATTATAACATACATTCCGTACAATATATATATATATATATTGTTATTTTCTTAGAACTTTGCCATCTTCATTGTTGGTTTAATTATCATACCAGATTGTATGCTTTTATTTAAAGGAAGAAGTGTTTTCACGAAAAAATGATTTGGTTAGACTTTGTTAAAAGGTGTTTAATTGAAAAAAAATAATGTTGATGGTTATCCGTGGTTCAATAACATAATGGCAAAAACAGCACCCCGTTTCCTATAGTATTTTTAAAGTTTTAGACAAATTTTCAAATCATAAATGTCATTAAAAATATATTGTCTTGTATACTAATATGAATTTTTTCCATTTACGATACCATCATACCTGTTATTATTAAAAAAGTTTTTTAACTTTCATTAGACAGAATTCTATTCAATGCGTTTGGGTGATTCTAAAATATATGTTTTTACATATGTTTATAAAATTACACTTTGCGACAAATTATTTTTTTTTCATAATTACAGGGAAATTCCAACAGATTATGAATGAGGGGGCTAAAAGAGAAGACACGTGTATCGGCGTTTTGAAAGTTTACGTCGGGAGGTAACCTATAAAGATGGGGTAATATTCCCCCTTTTCAAGAATTTTGATAATTTTCGAATTATGATTCCTTGAAATCCTTTCATTTTTGGTACAACATTACTGATAAAATATCGAGGATATTTTGGTATACAACTTTAACCCTCAACCGACTCATTGAAGGGGTCTTTTCGGTCCCCTTTTCCAGAAGTGATTGAAAACTCATTCAAAAGGGGGTTAAAACAGATTATTCTACAGAAAAGTTCACCAAAAAGTTTTACTATAAGTCTCAGAATCAGCCTAAACGTCAAAAATCTTAAAAAAAACAAAAAGTCATTTAAGGGAACCCCATCCATTCTCCATTTTAATTTTTCAAGATTTTCAATGGGCTGGTAAATCAATACCAATGCTTGTTAAGGTTTATAATTTTGCGCATATATATTTCAAGATTTAAAAGAGAAGAAAAATAATTTACAAAAAATGTTTGTTATTGCTTTGTTGTTGTTTTTTGTAATTTAAGAAAATTCCTTATTTTTGATGGCGGACATGATAACTCCTCACTGGAACATCGGAATCCGAAAATTCCAACGGTGTTAGAAAGAGTACATGTCTGGCTCTCGTATGAACTAGGCTTATTGACTTCGCTCTAAAACTAACAAAATGGCGGATCTTTGAAAAAATATTTTTGTAAAATCGCCGATTTTTGACAAAAACCAAGTTAAAAATAAGGAAGATCTTCACCGATTGGCTTTATCCTAGTTCATACGATAGCTATACACTCACAGAGAAACGTGTAAAAATTTGGAATCGATTGGGTTATTAGTTTTTGAGTTATCGTGCCCGCCATTCGCAAAAGAGAAACGCGTTTAAAGTTTGAGAAGCCCTTTAGCCGTCACTTGATGCTGACACAATAAATCGGCTATATCTTCAAGAGTTATTGAGATTTTCACTTGAAATTTTGTAGAGACATTCTAGTAGAGGTTATGTGGGGGTTAAACCACAATCGATGGCGCTGCGGTATATAGCAAAGACACAAACCATTCATGGTGAAGTGTAGATGTCGCCCTGTGTGTATATCGTAGACACGAATCAAAAAGTGGTGAATTGCAGATGTTACCCTGTGTATTTAACCAAAATAGTGGTAGATTAGATCGTTGCGAGTAGATGGCCTGTCGTGTATGTAGCATAGACATAAACTTTTTGAGCTGAGTTGTATGTGCAACCCTGATCTATGTCGTGTTTGTAGCATAGACCCAATCCTTTTGGAGGTGAGTTGTATGTGCAACACTGTGATCTATGTCGTGTTTGTAGCATAGACACAATCCTTTTGGTGGTGAGTTGTATGTGTCACCCTGTGATCTTTAAAGTATAGATGTCGCTTTGAAAGATTGGGTGATTCAAAACCTTTTGGACAACTTCATTATTTTCAAAGCCAAAAACATTTATGCTGATATCTGCATTCATTTTCTCAAAATGTTTAATCTTCTTCAATGATAACGGGAAATTTAGTCCACAAAAATCAAGCACTACCCCAGATTGAAGAGCTATCACTTCCTGTGTGATGTCTATTTTATATGATGATGTCTCACAGATATCGCCAAAAGCAGGCTCTCTTAATGCCGCCACTAAACCCCATTTAAAACAATATTGATCTTTGTTTTTTATATTTAGGCAACGCTTCTTTGCATGCAGTGTAGGAGGTGTTGGTATAAACATTGAACCGCGTGTTAAATTCGCTTTATTCACATTTATGTCCAGTTTGCATATTCTTAATAAAGCCCATCCTGAATCTTTTCTTGGAATTCGGACATTTTAGTAAGAATTTCCTCAGCGTGGTCGAAAAACTCATTATTCACATCATCTCCAATTGTTAGTAATGTTATTTTAGAGATATGATTAAAAATATGATTGATTGTTTGCAATCGAGAATTTCGAGACGTGGAAGGACCATCATAGTCATTCGTAGGCTTAACATATTCACCTTGCAGTTCCATATTAAATTTAAATATAGTTTTCTCAGCTATATTTAAATTTAATAATTCAACAATATCTTCTTTGCACTCGTTTAAGAACTCATTGGGCATAAGAATATTTCTTTTATTGTTGTATTCATATTTTATGATATTGTTTTTAAATGAACTTTTTACAATTTTAATATTTTCATTTAAAACTTCTCGGACAATACTTCGACGTTTTCACTCCGAACATGAAAACGCATGTTTTGTACCGCGATTTTACAATCACCGCAAAATTGTGTTTGTTCTTCTTTTTGATTTCCACTTAAATTATGCTCTATATTTTCTTCTTGTATATGGCCATTGTTTTTTTTTTTTGTGATATTTCAATTCATACACATTTCTGAAAAGTTTTTCACAAATTATGCAATGCCCGTTGCAGTGTTTTACGTATTCATTTTTACTTCTAAAGTAAAGACTGCAAATAAAGCAAATCGATGGTGCCATTGTAAAGGAAAAAAAAAACGTTATTGATTAATGTTTAATTGACGAGAGATGTGCCCGAATCTGTGACTTCTGAAGTACTGATACCCTCAAATTCAAAAATCCTCAAAATATCACAATATTCATTGTTTACATTAATAATAAAGTGCTAAGCTTGGCTACAAAATTCAATCATGTTCAACCACAACATCAAAAAATCTTCACCCACAACCTCCCACCTCACCCCTAAACAAAATATTCTCCACTATGCAATGGTATACCAATAAATATCTGCAAACCACAGTCGGGAATAAAATCAAGTGTAAACAAAAATGTAAGTACTCAGGGCGCATTACACATACACACTATGCTGGGCTACAAAACGGCACCCGAAACTTCAGTTGTAAAAAAAAGAAAAAAATTCTATATGTTTATATTAAATACAAAGTATTATGTGAATTCAATCAGTTTAGAAGAATTTTTGACGATTTTACTATTTTCCTAGTACGCAAATAAAAAAACATTGAAATTTCTCCATACACAAAGTGCTTTATTAGTATTATATTTACTTTCAGCTTAAAAAGTAGAATAAAAGAATCTTGGTTCACTTTGTTTTAATTCTAATTTATATGAGCCACTCTCGCTCCCATCTCGTACGGGCAATTTTGCAATGGAATAGCAGCCATCAGACAACTGTTTCACATATTCATCTCCGAGGGATAGGAATCTGGATGGCAAATAGAGAATAGCGTCATCCAATTTTAACACAATTCTGTCACCATATTTAGTATGGGTTCTGAAGGCTCCACAGATATTGTACTCCCTGTTTTCTTGTAGCTCCTTCATACTTATAATTTTTTTATAGTTGAATGAGTTGAAGATACTGATTATATTTGACTTCTCCATGATGCAGCTTCAATTTTCAATGTACCATTTTACTCCAATACTATCCTATTTATATTAAAATCTGACATAAACCAAGAGATCAACGCATTTAATACTATGCTATAAATATGATTTTATAAAATTTAAATTCGCTCATAATTTCTGTAAATGCATCCAACAAAAATGTTTCCGACTGATCATGATTGAAAATGATGACGAACACCAATGCGAATACAATACAACATGATTAAACATGATGACGGACAAAAGGGACTTTATTTTCTCACATTTCAAATAATCATGAATTCTTTAAATGTTTATATAAAATAATTTTGCTGACCTATGTAAAATGTTTGCAACAAAGAAAAGAATGTTGAACATGCTGACGAACAAAAGAGAATTGATATTCTCACATACCAACTTATCGCAAATTCGTTAATTGTTTATAAAAATCATTTTACGGACTTAAGAAAAAGAACCCTAAATAGAAAAACAAAAATCCACCAGACTGATCGCGATTAAACATGCTGAAAAATTTAGAATAAGAGACACAATTGGCGCTTTCAGTCTATCCAATTTAAATAGTAGAACCTAACGGCTTCGAAACACCTAATCGATCAAAGCGACATCTAAATTCCTATTTTAAAAAAGGGCAAAATATTAATTGTCAGTAGAGGGCCTGTCGTGTATGTAGCATAGACATAAACTTTTTGGTGGTGAGTTGTATGTGCAACCCTGATCTATGTCGTTTTTGTAGCATAGACCCAATCCTTTTGGAGGTGAGTTGTATGTACAACACTGTGATCTATGTCGTGTTTGTAGCATAGACACAATCCTTTTGGAGGTGAGTTGTATGTGCAACACTGTGATCTTTAAAGTATAGATGTCGCTTTGAGATATTGGGTGATTCAAAACCTTTTGGTTCTTTTATTTAAATTGTGGTTTGGTTAATTATTGATGCTGCCCTGTAGATTCGATAAAGATATGTTTTTAATTTTATTTAATCTAGTTAGCTTTAAAGCAAACTCCTAAAAGTATGCTATGGAAGGGAAACAATTTCGAAATGGAGGTATATGTTCAAGTTTATTGGACATTAGTTCCGTTCCAGAACCTAAAATAATCTACTCATTTTACATGTTTTGCAACTTTTTACTCGAAAACCGTTGCTCAACCCTCAAAAACTGGTAAAACATTGAATCAAATTTAAGAAAGCACAAAACAATATGGCGTTCTCTTTGTAAACTTTTTACTCGAGAATTTTTTCTACACTTTTTGGGAGGCAGGAATGCCTACTCCTGATTGGTTGTTATGTTGATTTTGAAGTATTGCCATCTAATTTTGGCACATTTAATAGATTTGCGTTCCCGAATTTTTCAAATTATTTTGTACTCTGAGAGCAATTTTGAAATGTTTCCCTTTTACTAGATTTACTATTAAAAAAGTACTGAACAGACCAATTGTGATGAAATGAATTAATATTTTGCTCTTTTTTAAAATATGAATATAGATGTCGCTCTGATCGATTAGTTATTTATTTAAATTGGGTAGACTGAAAGCGCGAATTGTGTCTCTTATTCTAAATGTGTCAGCATGTTTATGGATTTGTGATTTTCTATCTAGGGTTCTTTTTTTTAATTCGCAAAATTGGTATGTGAGAATATCAATTATCTTTTGTTCGTCAGCATGTTGAACATTTTAAATAGGTTAGCATTTAAATTTTATAAAATCCTGTTTGATCAACGTGTGTGGGTGCGCTCTTGACCTTGAGTATGGCAAGGTGTGTGCGTGTGTGTGTCCGTTCGGTTTTAAAATATTGTGAATGGAAACTATGTGGGCATGCGCGGAGCTTACCGAAATGTTTACAAGGTAAATGGGGAACAGATATGGGAAACAAACTATAGGGACTATTGGGAGTAACAACAACAACATGCATGTATCAGTTGTATCGATAAAAATGATCAGCGGAATTAAAAACAGACGAATGGTGTTGTATGATTTTTGATGATAAGAAATATTGGGGAGAATTATGATACGGAGCATAATGAATCTCGCAATCTTATGCAACTATGATAAGGAGTGAATAGGGACGAGGCACGAACAAATTTACGGAATTTTATTGACAATCGGAATGTTTGGTTTTAAGAGGAAAAGAGGAGAGGAGCTAAGCATATTATTTTATTGGGTAAATGAACTTTAGGTAACATCAAGATGCAATGCAATTAAACAACCGAACTATTAAAACGAAACGGAGAAACGGGTGAAGATAAAAAAGCATAACATTATTTGTTCTGTTGTTATGATATCATAACAACAGAGAAAGACGCCAAATATTGCAATTTGATTTTAATCGCTTCGCATTGGAATTGTACGAATTCTGTCATAAGAATTATTTTTGATTTTTGTAAAAAATAATATAGAGAATAATTTAAAATGTTTTTTCGTCGATTTTGCATTTGGTTTTCTTGATATTGTACTCTCATTTTTCCAAAAGAATGTACTGTATCTCCCGAATGAAAGGATGTAGTGATGCCAAATTTTTGCATATCCTATTTAGGATAGTTGCATTAAATCTGTGAATAGAAAATTGTTCTATGCTTGCGCTCATGGCTCAAAGGATTAAAGGAATCTGTGTTTGAGAGTTTTGTAAAGTAAGAGAGATTATTTTACAGGAAGAAAATTAGTGGTGGCAAGACTTTGTTAAAAAAAGTTTTCAATATTTAAGAAACAAATTAAAAAAACTACAACAATGTTTTTAAAGTTCTAGCTACATTTTAAAATCAAATTAACTATAATCGGAAGCACTACGCTTATGCTTAGTCCGCAACATTTCGTAATTGCCTATGTAAATATATAGTCTTGCATACTATTGAGAATTTTGTTCACTTGCGATTTTACTTGGCTTTTTTAAAGTTGAACTTTCATTTAACGGAATTCTACGCAGTGTAATCGGATGATTCTAAAATATATATTTTCACATATTTTTTTTCTAATCATTAAAAAAAGTAATATTGTGGAACTTATTAAATATTGATTTCCAGATGTACATTAGAATGTTATGCTTATGAATATGATTTTGCTTAGAAGATGATAGAATAAAGCCCAATATATATATATATATATTGTTTTCACAGCTTTGTTCTAATAAAAACAGTATAAGCAGGTCGTATTTAGCTATGTCCTTAATATTTACAGACGCGTTAAGACTATGTCTTCTAAATAGTCTCGATTTGTTAATCCTAACTTTCTAGACAATTATTAAAAATATATTAATTTGATTAGTCAGCTGTTATTTGTTCACGTATACTTACACATTCCACAGGTTCAGAATTTCTGTAGAAATTTCAATGTTTTCATATGAATTGCTCCTAATAAGCCAACAAATTATTTGTAATTTTATTCATTATAAATTAAGAAAACAATCATCATCTGTCATATTTTTTGCAGGCAACTATTTTGAATTATAACGTATTTTGTACAATAAACCTCTAGTTAAAACTTGCGTTTATAGAATCCTTTGAACAGCGCTCATAAAATCTTGGTTTAACATTTTTCCGACCCGCAACCATATTTTTGTATATGGCAATCTTATTCTCTATCTGCGTAAACCACTTTGGCTTGCTTTTTCAGTTGTCGACAAATTGCGCATGGGTGACCATGTTTTCGCAGTGTCATTGTAAACTTTTATTCATTTGGTTGTAAGGGCGCAGGAAGAATTCTGTGATAGTTTCTTTCGTCAAACAAATTTATTGCATTCCAATAATCATTTCAAACATAACTAATGTATTTTCTTTCATATATATTTATTACAAAAAAAGTTATTATAAATTTCCGTAAAATGCCATGGGTGGGGTACCTTTGAACATGCCCATTAAACTCGAGTAAAAAACAGAGTTTTTAACTTTTGGCTTCGATTTCTCAAAATTTCAAATGGGTTAATAAGATTACGAAATTAACTGTATTTTTCACCATAGTAATTTTTGTTTTTAAGTCATTTTATGTTTTAATAAATTTTCATCTAAATTTTTTAAATTTTGAACATTTTTTATATATTTTTTAATGAATAAATGCATTTCTGATATGTATGAATAAAATACATACATATTTGAATGTAAACACTGTAAAAAACCATGTCGTTCGAAAATGCCCCCCCTGGGTTGGCAGTTTTGAACACTTTGACTTTGTCCATTAAAACAGTAATAAAATATATTTATTAAGCTTAAAGTATGTCATATGTATATTCATTTTAAAGGTTACATATGTATCTATTAGTTAAAATTTATAAGAAAGCAAAAATTATAAAATAACAAATTTTATAAGGCTTGAAAGAAAAAAGTGTTCAAAGGTGCCCCCCTCTCTCCTATAAAAATGGAGCCGTAAAAATGTATACTAACTCATCAATTGAGAACGGCTGGACCGATTTGACTCAAAGTTTCTTTGAGTTGGCGGTAATTTCAGTGGGAAGGTTTATGTGAAAGAAAATTTTAAGAAAAAACCGCGAAAATCGTGCAAAAATTATTTTAAAAAAATGCCTGAACGGATTTGACTTAAAATTTCTGTTAGTTGTCTGTAATTGAAGTGGAGAAGTTTTAATAAAAGAACATTTTGGGAAAAATCCGCGAAAATGTTGCAAAATATATTTTGAAAGATATTAAAATGTCCACACATTTTCTATCGAACCTTTATGATTTCATCTCTTCGTAGTTCTTCTTGAACAAATTTTGGGCGAAAATTGGCAGCGTATTCTCAAAATATGTAAATTTTATACAATCAATTTGATTGTCATTGCCTTGAAAAAACTATTGTATATATATATATATATATATAAATGAATTGCTGTTCATTAGTTTTGCTAAAACTCGAGAACGGCTGAACGGATTTATCTGATCTTAGTCTTGAAAACCGCGGAAAATTTGCAAAAAAATTACTATGAAGCATATTTGCATTTCCACGAATTTTGTATCAAGCTATTTGATTGCACCACGTCGTAGTTGCTTTTTGAGATATTTTGGGCTAGAATTGGTAGCGATCAATCCTATAAGCCTTCATTTGTCAATTATTAAAAATTTTCAATTTCAATTGGATTGACATTGTATTTAAAGTTTTTTTTTTGTGAGAATACAAAAAATAATTGAGAAGTATATCATTGAATGTACACGCGATCATTGTATGTACACGGTTTTCTATAAAATCCACGTAAATTTTGGGACAAATGCAAGGATGGAAAACAAGAGACAGTCGGAATAGTGTTCGGATTCTAAGATTCATGCCCTAGATTATTTTCATGAAAATAATAATAATAGGGACATGTTGATCTTTATAGTACCTAAAATGTTGCAATGTCACGAGAAATATCAAATCTTCTCCTAATCGTTGGTTAATGTCTTTGAACTTATAAACACAGCACTTCGCACTTTGTAGATTCCCTAAATCGGTGGGGACAATGTTTCAGCATTATGTGGTAGTAAGTTGTCCATGCTCTGAAAAAATAATGTTCAAAATTACAGACATACCGATAATTAAACGGGAAATATTTATGGCACCTTTTTAATAATTAGGCCAACCCAATTCGCTCAACGTCTTTACAATACGAAATCTTGGTCCGAAGTAGAATTGTTTCCGCAAAAATGTGTTTTACCATCCCGGAATGATATATTAGAGCTACTACAATTGGAATGGATATATGCCAAATTACAGCCGATTATATTTAAAAACGTGCCCAAATCCCCCATAGCATCGAAAATGTGGAGTACTATTATATAGGCGATATTTGAAGGCTTGGGCGAATATAAAATTACAGCCAAATACCGAATTTTAGGTATATGGGGGATATTCGAATTCTTGGGCCAATATTGATCTCAATTAGGCAGTATTAGTAGTAGTATCCCTATTATTAAATTAGAAGTAATTCTGTTGAATATTGGGGGCTACCAAAAAAGTGAACGAAAATGTAACATTTTCAATACCAAATATTTTATGAGTAGTAGAAATGTGCAAACTTAAAAGTTCTATATTAAATCGTGAAGGGTATAAAAAGCTAATTTAATATTACGCTACCGTTATATGGAAGTCTAATAAATATATTGGGGAAAATGTAATTAAATCCGGAAGTCAAACTTATATGTGCATTTAAATGTTTTTAATTTAAATTGATTTTCCACGAATTCAATTATTAATCAACGAAACTTTAGAAAACGCACATAGCAAATAGCTCATAAACATACTGTAATGTTATTTTCTGTGTGTTCGGACAAATACCAAGGTATTCCAAAAATCTGTGGAGGGTATAAAAAACAACCTAAAATGACGAAAATTATACATGAACTATATTGCTAGGCAAGACAACGTTTGCTGGGCCCGCTAGTTATTATATAAAAACCCATTCCACGTTCATAATTAATATTATGAACGCAAAAATGTCAAAACCTGGTTGGTGTAGTTGGGTTTGGGTTTTGGTTGGGTTTGGGTTTGGGTTTTGCTTGGTTGTTATAACGTGAATTGGTTTGGTGCGGGTTTCGTTTAGGTGCGTTATGTTGATTTATGGTACATCGGATACATGTTTGCCATAGGTTCCTTTGGTTGTGTTATAAATTACTCATTTACAATTTGTCTTGTATATGAATGAACAAGTATCATGTTATTATTTTGTGAACATACTCGTAGTTTATTAATATTATTTATATTAAATATAATGCAACATTCTGATAGCCGTGTTATAATTTTTTGATATGTATTTTTACCCATAATTTTTGTACATAAATAAAATTCTAAATAAAACAGTACAATATATACTATATATAAAAGAAGTTGTATTTACAGTTGTTAATAAATGGGCATAGTATTTTATATATTATCTACTCTCGTGTAAATGTGAACTGTCGAGATGATTTTTTTAATTTAAAATTGTGCCTAGTTACGTTTTATATTGTACTAATTCGGTCATCAACCTAAAAACCTACAACTCTACAAATCTATGAAAGGAATTATATGGCAACACTAATTTATTAGATTATATCAATAAGAAATCAAATCTCTATTTATAGAGTATAGACAAATCATGTCTTAGTAGTATAACGTAGACCATGGAAAACGAACAGTTGTTAAAAAAACTTGTTCATTCACGAAATGAATTTATTATGAACGTGGAATGGGTTTTTATATAATAATTCTATAAACGCAAGTTTAAACTACAGGTTTATTGTACAAAATACGTTATAATTCAAAATAGTTGCCTGCCAAAAATATGACAGATGATGATTATTTTCTTAATTTATAATGAATAAAATTCAAATAATTTGTTGGCTTATTAGGAGCAATTCATATGAAAACATTGAAATTTCTACAGAAATTCTGAACCTGTGAAATGTGTAAGTACACGTAAACAAATAACAGCTGACTAATCAAATTAATATATTTTTAATAATTGTCTAGAAAGTTAGGATTAACAAATCCAGACTATTTAGAAGACATAGTCTTAACGCGTCTTTAAATATTAAGGACATAGCTAAATACGACCTGCTTATACCGTTTTTATTAGAACAAAGCTGTGAAAACAATATATATATATATATATATATATATATTGTAGTTTTTTTAATTTGTTTCTTAAATATTGAAAACTTTTTTTAACAAAGTCTTGCCACCACTAATTTTCTTCTTTCTTCAAATTAAATTAACTATAAAGAGGATAAAATACTAAAAACTATAACGTACAAAATGTATGCTATAGTACATTTACATTGCACGGGATTTCGTTAACAGTGGGTTTAAATTGTCAATATATAATTCCACATATTAAGACAAATAAAGGTATTTCTTTAAAATTTTCAGAAATGATGAAATAGGTGTAATTATTTTTGTATGTAAATAGAGAACAACTATAACTAATTACACAATTCCATATTCGAATATATTTTTATTGGGAAAAATAGTAGTCAACAACATAAAAAATTCTGTCAAAAATTCGGTCGACAACATATGACAGCACGAGAGGCTCAAAATAATTCCTTTTTAAATAAAAGATTTGTATACTCATTCATCATATATTATACACTAATTTCTTAAAATTCATGTATATCACAATATAATAATTTTGCCAGTGTAAAATCACTTTTGTTCACTGTGTTAGTAAATCTAGTAAAAGGGAAACATTTCAAAATTGCTCTCAGAGTACAAAATAATTTGAAAAATTCGGGAACGCAAATCTTTTAAATGTGCCAAAATTAGATGGCAATACTTCAAAATCAACATAACAACCAATCAGGAGTAGGCATTCCTGCTTACCAAAAAGTGTAAAAAAAATTCTCGAGTAAAAAGTTTACAAAGAGAACGCCATATTGTTTTGTGCTCTCTTAAATTTGATTAAAGTAAAAAGCCATATTGTTTTGTGCTCTCTTAAATTTGATTCAATGTTTTACCAGTTTGTGAGGGTTGAGCAACGATTTTCGAGTAAAAAGTTGCAAAACATGTAAAATGAGTAGATTCTTTTGGGTTCTGGAACGGAACTAATGTCCAATAAACTTGAACATATACCTCCATTTCGATATTGTTTCCCTTCCATAGCATACTTTTAGGAGTTTGCTTTAAAGCTAAATAGATTAAATAAAATTAAAAACAAGTCTTTATCGAATCTACAGGGCAGCATCAATAATTAACCAAACCACAATTTAAATAAAAGAACCTAAAGGTTTTGAATCACCCAATATCTCAAAGCGACTTCTATACTTTAAAGATCACAGTGTTGCACATACAACTCACCTCCAAAAGGATTGTGTCTATGCTACAAACACGACATAGATCACAGTGTTGCACATACAACTCACCTCCAAAAGGATTGGGTCTATGCTACAAACACGACATAGATCAGGGTTGCACATACAACTCACCACCAAAAAGTTTATGTCTATGCTACATACACGACAGGTCATCTACTGACAACGATCTAATTCAACACTATTTTGGTTTAACACACAGGGTTGCATCTGCAATTCACCACATTTAGATTCGTGTCTGCGATACACACACAGGACGACATCTACACTTCACCACGAATAGTTTGTGTCTATGCTATACGCCGCAGCGCCATATGTTGGTAATTGGCGGAAACTAGATGTAATTTGAACCGATTTTGGTTTAACCCCCACATAACCTCTACTCATCCTAGAATTAGTGTAGAATCGAATTAAATCAAAAAAATTTTTGACCCCGAGAATGGGGGGGTCCCCTTAAGGGTTAATATCGTACTTATTACTAGTTTCTATGCATTTTTCGCACAAGATGTCGTTTTAGAAGGATGGAATGAGGGACAAAAATATTCTCCATTAATTTTTAGCATAAGTCACTGAACAAATGAAATCTGTATATAATGTATATATAGCATTTCCACATTAAATGAAACCTTTTACAAATTAAATGAACCCTTTTCCAAATTAAATGAAACCTTTTCCAAATTAAATGAAACCTTTTCCAAATTAAATGAACCCTTTTCCAAATTAAATGAACCCTTTTCCAAATTAAATGAAACCTTTTCCAATTGAAATGAAACCTTTTACAAATAGAATGAAACCTTTTACAAATAGAATGAAACTTTTTCCAAATTAAATGAAAGGAAATATAATATTTGCAGTAATTTTAAACCAATATTTGAAAATTAAATCAAAGAATATTAACAACTATAGTTGTATGGCTATGTAATTAACATAAACATTCTTTAATTCGGTGTGATTTCATTTAATATCTTTACTACATAAAACTAAATAAATAGTAATACAAACTGGGGTATTTCTTGACATTTTAATAAATAAATATTTAAGAACAAGAATTGAATACCCGGTCAAAATGCGAAATACATATTTGACTTAATAAATTGTTGATGATAAGGTAACTGCTTATCTTATTGAAGGGGTTCCCGACTTGCAGCTTGTGGGATTTTCAAAACCATGTCCATAACGTAGTTAGAACAATCTTGCCGAGTAAGCTTTTGAATACTTCGCTCGATTACATCAACAATGTTATGTTCCATTGAAACGCCACACAGCTCAGCTCTTGGACATAATTTTTTTATTTTTGAAAATGCATTTTCGATTGGATTTAGCATTGGAGAATAAGGCGGTAAGAATTTAAGGTTGCATCTTTTGGATTCGATCAAATTTTTTATGTCATGTCGCTTTTGTATTTGAGCGTTATTTTCCAACTCTGGATTGATTTTCTCAAAAAAAAATTCTATAAATAATTTAAATCTGTCTGCATCGACACTGGAATTAGAAACGATTGTGTGATGTACAACTCCCGCGTTGTTTATTGCTGCAATTACAGAGACATTACGACCTCTGACCGTAGGCAACACAATGTGTGCTCTTCTTCCTTGTCTTGAACGGGCTTGGGTTCTTCGTATGTGAAGATTAAATCCACACTCATCAATGAATATTAATTTTTCTCCTTGTTGGGGTATCCATTTTGTAAAGTTTTGAGCATATTTTTGTCTCAAGCCTAATGTTCTGGAGTCATTCTTTCGTTCTATTTCAATAGAGGCCATCTTCAACGTAATTTTTAATTTCCGTAATCCATATTCTATGCAGCTTGTGGAAATATTTATATCATTTTCTCTCAACAGTTTAGTTTTTATGGCTTTGAGGGTAATTCCAGGTTGACTTTCTATATAGAACTCGATCAGACTTAAAACTTGTGGTGTCAACAACTTAGTTCTATTTCCTCCACACTTATTTTCCTTCAATGTTCCAAAATTTTGTTTGTATCTTCTTATAAATGTTTTTTCGGAAATTATTTTTATGCAGGCTGCAGGTTTGCAGCCTCGGAATGGGTCTTGTAGATTTAGCTTTGGTAGGTTCTGGATCATTTCCACTTGCAATACTTGGCGAGGATATTGATTCTTCCTCAGGTTCCCAATTATCAGAGCTTCCCGAGTTAAAATCAGGTTCGCATTTATTTTAAACGTTGCTATTTTTAAATACAGTGAACTCTCGATAATGTGAACATCCAAAACAGTAAACTCTCGACAATGTGAAGTAATTACAAACAAAATTTTGGAACATTGAAGGAAAATAAGCGTGGAGGAAATAGAACTAAGTTGTTGACACCACAAGTTTTAAGTCTGATCGAGTTCTATATAGAAAGTCAACCTGGAATTACCCTCAAAGCAATAAAAACTAAACTGTTGAGAGAAAATGATATAAATATTTCCACAAGCTGCATAGAATATGGATTACGGAAATTAAAAATTACGTTGAAATAGATCGAAAGAATGACTCCAGAACATTAGGCTTGAGACAAAAATATGTTCAAGACTTTACAAAATGGATACCCCAACAAGGAGAAAAATTAATATTCATTGATGAGTGTGGATTTAATCTTCACATACGA
This sequence comes from Musca vetustissima, assembly GCF_032173495.1. NCBI lineage: Eukaryota > Metazoa > Arthropoda > Insecta > Diptera > Muscidae > Musca > Musca vetustissima. Next base: position 59,235 of record NW_026887263.1, read on the forward strand.
AGAACCCAAGCCCGTTCCAAACAAGGAACAAGGGCACACATTGTGTTGCCTACGGTCAGAGGTCGTAATGTCTCTATAATTGCAGCAATAAACAACGCGGGAGTTGTACATCACACAATCGTTTCTAATTCCAGTGTCGATGCAGACAGATTTAAATTATTTATAGAATTTTTTTTTGAGAAAATCAATCCAGAGTTGGAAAATAACGCTCAAATACAAAAGCGACATGACATAAAAAATTTGATCGAATCCAAAAGATGCAACCTTAAATTCTTACCGCCTTATTCTCCAATGCTAAATCCAATCGAAAATGCATTTTCAAAAATAAAAAAAATTATGTCCAAGTGCTGAGCTGTGTGACGTTTCAATGGAACATAACATTGTTGATGTAATCGAACGAAGTATTCAAAAGCTTACTCGGCAAGATTGTTCTAACTACGTTATGGACATGGTTTTGAAAATCCCACAAGCTGCAAGTCGGGAACCCCTTCAATAAGATAAGCAGTTACCTTATCATCAACAATTTATTAAGTCAAATATGTATTTCGCATTTAGACCGGGTATTCAATTCTTGTTCTTAAATATTTATTTATTAAAATGTCAAGAAATACCCCAGTTTGTATTACTATTTATTTAGTTTTATGTAGTAAAGATATTAAATGAAATCACACCGAATTAAAGAATATTTATGTTAATTACATAGCCATACAACTATAGTTGTTAATATTCTTTGATTTAATTTTCAAATATTGGTTTAAAATTACTGCAAATATTATATTTCCTTACATAAGAATAAAGGTTTCATTTAATTTGGAAAAAGTTTCATTCTATTTGTAAAAGGTTTCATTCTATTTGTAAAAGGTTTCATTTCAATTGGAAAAGGTTTCATTTAATTTGGAAAAGGGTTCATTTAATTTGGAAAAGGGTTCATTTAATTTGGAAAAGGTTTCATTTAATTTGGAAAAGGTTTCATTTAATTTGGAAAAGGGTTCATTTAATTTGTAAAAGGTTTCATTTAATGTGGAAATGCTATATATATATATATATAAGAGCGTAGTGTTAAGTGAGTGAGTGACTGACTGGCAGATAATCGCCCAGACGAAACGGCTGAAGCTGAGTATGGGTTGTTGTTGGTGTGTAGGCGTGAGATAAGGCTGGGTTTGTGGAAATTCGAACTAGAAGGGTACGAAATGTACAAAAAGTTTACCAAATATGGTACCTTTTGTATTAGGAGAACGCGAAGAGATAGAATTCTGAAATTTGGAATGTGGGTCACTGATGGAAAGTTAGAATGCTGTACAAAAGGGTTTTTGGAAATTCGACTGTAAGTGTACTAAAAGTACTAAATTTATTTCTAATTGTATATATATTGAACATATATAGCTAAAATCTTGAAGGTTGGGAAGTGGTGTTGATGTATGGTAATGGTTTAAGATTTTCGTACTTATGTTTTTTAAAAAGTACTAAATGGTAATAAATTTGGTACTATTTGCATTTAGTTGAGTGCATATAGATGGAATCCTGAAAATCGGAATTAGGACTACTGTTGGAATATAGGATTGAGGTAGCTTTAAACAATCGTACCTTTATGTACGAAAAGTACTTAATGGTACTAAATTTGGTGCAAGTTGGATTTCGGTTCACAGATAGAGCTGGAGTATTGAAATTTAGAATTAAAATGAATGTTGCAGTGTATAATTGAGATAGTACTAAATGGTACTAAATATAGTACAATTTGGATTTTGCTTAAACGGATGAGCTTAAACCCTGAAATTTGAAATTTTGATTACTGCTGAAGATTGAGCTATAAAGACATGTTTGGAAATTCGTATTTGTGTGTACAAAAAGTACTAAACAACACTAGATATGGTACAATTTGGATTAGGGTGAACGGAGAGAGTTGGAAACCTAAAATTTGGAATAATGGTTGCTTTTAGAATATAGAATTAAGATATGGAAGCATGTACTATATGTACTAAATGGTAATATATTTGGTACAACTTGATTAAGTGTGAATGGATAGAGTTGGACTCCAGAATTTTGGAATTAAAATTACTTTTGGTGTGTAGGATTGATGTAGTTTAGAAAATTCTTAATTATAGAAACAAAAAGTACTAATGGATAGGGTTGAGATCCTGAAATTTTGAATTAATATTACTGTTGGAGTGCAGGATTGAAAATTTGTCATTACGTGTACTAAATGGTACTAAACTTGGTACAGTTTAGATCAGAGTGAATGGGTAGGGATGGAAAATTTATATTTGGAATGCAAATCACAGGATTAAGGTAGTATTGGAATTTCGTACTTTTGGATACGAGAAGCACTAAATGGTACTAAATAGGGTACAATTCGTTTTGTGTGAGCGGGAATCCTAAAATTTGGAATCAAAATTAAGGGTGGAGTGTGGGATTGAGATATGGAGGTAGTTTTGAAAATGCATGATTATGTGTACTAAATGGTACTAAGTTTAGTACAATTTGGATTTAAATGAAAGGATAGAGATAGAAAAAGATTATATTTGAAAAACAAATATTTTTATATTTGAAAAACAAATTACTGTTAGAGTACAGGATTGAGACAGTATTGAAAATTCAAACATAAAGTACGAAAATTGTACTAACTATGCCACAATTTGGATTTATGTGAACGGATAGGACTGGGATTCTGAAATTTATGATTAAAATTACTGTTGAAGTGTGGAAGTTTTATAAAATCGTACTTACCTCCATGGTATAATTATTACAAGGTAGGGCACAGCTACCAACAGATTACAATTTTTCTCAAGTTGGCTTGTTCCATCAAATCAAAATACATATTCTGTGTATGTGTGTGTATTGTTTTGAATAGAATGACAAATAAATTCAAAATAAATTGAAATATATTCAAGTTTAATTGAAATAAAAATAATGCTTTTAACACGTTCGTCTGGAAGTAATTACTTTGTTATGGATGAAACAAACATTTTATGGTATTCCCTACAGGATTGTGGGAAGAAATCATAACCTTTCATTCATTTTTCGCGTTTTTAGTTTTGTGTTGAAAAAATGTCATATAAACACAAACACTTGTTGCGTATATTTATTTTATTTTTGGCAGAAGAGGCCACACGTGCATAGTTGCTTTTTGTTATTCACCTTGTTTTATTGTACCATGCTTACCTCTACAAAAAGTAATAAATGGTACTAAAATTGGTTGTTGGTGAACGGATAGAGCTGGAATCCTTAAATGTGGACTAAAGGTTATTATTGGAGAACATGACTGGGGTAGTTTTAGAAATTCGAACTTATGGGTACGAAAAGCGCAAAATTTAGGACAATTTGGACTTTGGTGAACGGGTAGAATTCGAATCCCGAAAGTTGCAACTTAGGTTACTGTGGGAGTGTAGATTTGATATAGTTTGGAATATGGGTACGAAAAGTACAGCATGGTAGCAAATCTGATACAATTTGGTTTCTGATGAACATAGAGAGCTGAAATTCTTAAATTTTGACTTACAATTATTATTTGAATATTGAGGATTGAGGTTTGTTTGGAAATTCGTACTTATGAGTACGAAAAGTACTAACTTTGGACATTGGTGAAATTAAGATTACTGTTGGAGAGTAAAATTGATGTAGTTTTAGAAATTCTTACTTATGAGTATGATGGTACTAAATTTGGAAAAATTTGGATTTGGTTGAATCCTGAGATTTGGAATTTAGATTACTGTTGAAGTGTAGTATTTAGCTATGGAGATAACTTTGGAAACTCGAATTGATGTGTACGAATAGTAAATACAATAGCAAATGCACTAAATTTCGATTTCGGCAACGAAGAGAGCTGGAAACCTAAACTCACTGACGGAGAGTTAGAAAGAAGTACCAAAGGGTTTTTTATACTAACTGGTACTAAATTTAGTGGTGGTATGGGGGTAGTCTTGAAAATGTGTAATTATGTGTTCGAAAAGTACTAAATGGAAGTAAATGCGGAACATGTACGTATTTGCCAAAAATATATATAATTGGAATTCTGATCTATTTATACCTTTCACCACACTGTGGTACAGAAATTATGTCATTGTGCATATGTTTGTAACAGGCAAAAGGAAACGAGATAGACCCATGGTTCCTTTTGAGAATATGCATAGAATCACATTCTATGTCGATCTATGCATGTCCGTCTGTCTGTCCATGTTAAATTGTAAACAAAGTGCAGGTCGCATTTATGATCCGAATTGGATGGAATTTGGCATAGCTCACTTATTTGGCCCAAGGACGAACCCTATTGAAATTGGGTTCGTCCTTGGGCCAAATAAGATTAAGATATAGTTCCCATATATATTTTAATCCGATTTTAGGTAAATACTGGACCAAACTCCATATATATCCTTCGATTTACACGAAATTAGGCACAGCGAGCTAAATTAAGTCGTGAAAATCGGTTCCGATTTAGATATAGTTCCGATTTAATGTAAATTGTGTACCATAGTACACAAGTACCATAGTACAGAAGTCGAGTATCTCTCGACTTCCACCAAATTTTGCATGGGATACTTTACTACTTTCCTTACTGGTTTTAATCTGTTTAATGGAAGTAATAGAGATTTCGGAAAATAGTGCTTCTGTGCACTAAATCGTAAAATATACTACAACAAATTTACAGTACCCACGATTCCATATGAAATATTTTTTGTATTCCCTTTCCGCATACGAAGTAGCGGGCACTTTGCTATATCGAATATATAGTCATACATTTTGAATAAAAAATTCAAAATGTTCATAAATTTGTTTCAAAGACATGAAACTTAATTTTAGGTATTTTATGTCAAAGAATAAAATATTCTACGTTAAATTCCACTGCAAGTCCCAAAACAAACTTTTTAAGAAAATCAAAACAAATTTTTATATTAACAATAATTTTGTTGCCAAAATCTTCAATAATACTAAATATTTTGAGTATTTCACCAAAGACAAAATAATTCTACATAAAATTTCAATATTACTTGCAAAACAAAAAAATTTTGTATAAACTTTTTTATTAGTTAAAAATTATTTCCAATTTAAGTATTAAATTTTTATTTTATTTCTGGGTAACTCTGTACAATCATCATATTATGACCAGCATAGATCAGTTATTAATGCAAGTACACTTTTGCCAATATATCGTTCTTCTATAGGTGCACATACTTGATGAAAGCGTTCATATGCATTTCTAAAAAAGCAATTACGTCATTCTATACTCAGTTTGGTACGTTATGCAAAATTTGCCTCAATCCCATTTAATTAAAATCGGACGAAAGATTAATGGTAGCTATATCTAAACAGATTTCAACGAAATTTGTCTGTTAATACGGGAATTCCAATTTGGTCACCCTAGTCACATATCATTAGATTACAAGGCTGGTCACCCTAATTGCGTGATCTAAGTTTCGAGCGCATCCAGATAATGTGATGGTATTGGTGTCGCTCTATTACTCAACATGTCCGTTTGTGTCCTCTCTGTAAGCTTGTCAAAATTTCCATTGTTCAATTACTTCACTTCTTTACCAACCTGCAACCACAACCGTTGAAATTGGTAAGCGCCGTTCGTTTCTACGAAGAAAATTCAATAAAGAACCATAATTGCTCTTATTCCACACAATTCTAATTCATTTTGTTTTATTTATATTCCTTCTCCTTGTTTTCCTCACAAAATCGAGGGGAAAATATTTCGAATTCCAAGAAATATTTTCTTTTCGAAAGCAGCATCTAAACCAGCATCTTCCCGCAGAATTCCCCATAATTGGCAGAATCATTTTGATCCTATTCGAACCGGATTTTTATTGCTGTTTATCATCCAACAATTTCATCCATCAAGTTAATCAAAACCAAGGTAAGTTTGTGCTTTTATTATTTCGAAGTGAGAAAATACAATAGTGCATTTAAAACAACAACAATTCAGTACGATAAACGAAGTGCGTTTTGCCGTCGGCAATTTGATTTTTCGTTTTCCTTATTCAACGCACAATGTTCCAATTAGATTCCAAAAAAAATATTCATTTTTTCGCACGATAATTTATCCAATAAATTAGAGATGGTTGGTCGAGCTTGAGGTCAATGTTTTGTATTTATTTATTTATTATTTTCCAATATTTCGAAATTCGTTGAATTTCATCTTCAGGGAAGTTGATCTACAATAAATAAACATTGCAACTAATTAGAATATATATATATATATATATATATATATCACAGCTTTTTAATACTAAAAACATATAACTCATAAGATATGATCGCTTACTTTTAAATAACAAACATTAAATAATTAGCTTAAAACTAGCGTAGTGTGACTACCACGGTCAAAAGTTATTATTGCACTGATTGTTATTTGTTAATTGCACGATCCCCTCCTACGCGTTAGATGTCTGTAGCAATAAGCTGTGTTGTCTGTGTCTGCTTTGTTGTTGATTCGTTTTGTTGTTGGTAAACTATTGATGTGGAGCATCTCTATTGTTAGTCTCTTGTTGTAATGGCTCTCTTCTTGTAACACTTTCACGTCGTCTATGTTAGGTAAGTGATTATTGTGTTTACAGTGTTCTGCTAACGCCGTTTTTTGTATTAAATTTGTGTTTCTTAATTTAACGTCAGATTTATGTGCTGACATTCGCGTTTTCAGTTTATTTTTTGTTGTTCCAACATATAATTTTCCGCAACCTTCTTTCTCGTTATATGTTGTTGCACCTATGTGACTTATTGTACATGTTTAGCCCGCCTAACTCAGCTCTTGGAGGACTTCCAAGCCCAATCGGTTCCAAAGGAACCTTCAACCTCCCCATCGTCGTTGCCTTCTCCTGGTCCTAATTCCGGTATTCGTTCTGAGCACAGTTCAAGCTATTCATTCAATCTCCCACCGTGCGACACTGATGTCTTCACTGGGGATTATATGTCATGGCCTACCTTCCGAGACATGTTCACGGCCGTGTACATAAAAAATTCCAGGTTCAGTCCAGTTGAGCGCTTGTTCCATTTAATACAGAAGACCAAAGGTGAAGCACGTGATATTGTCCAAAGAGCTCCACTTACCAATCAAGGTTCCCAGCTAGCTTGGCAGAACTTATGCTCACGTTTCGAAAACAAGCGCATTCTGGTGAATGTTCAGCTGAAAGTTTTATTCAATCTTCCCTTTATTAAATCCGAATCAGCGAGCTCCATTAAATCCATGCAAAGCGATATTAACTCCTGTATTGATACGCTTTCCATGTACGATATCGACGTCAGAAATTGGGATCCAATATTCGTTTTCCTGTGTTCCAATCGGCTCCCTGACTCCACTCTGACATTGTGGGAACAAGGTTTGTCTGATAAGACATCTATTCCAAAGTGGGCGGATCTTGATTCCTTCCTCACAAACAGGTATCGTACGGCAGCGTACATCTGAGGTTAAAAGGCAAGGCCTATGTCTAAATTGTTTTTCCAAAACTCACCATGTTCGGAATTGTTCAAGTAAAAACAATTGCTTCGAGTGCCAGAAACGACACAACACAATGCTCCATGATAATTCAGTCAATATCCGTCTTTCAAATCCCAGTCATAATTCCTCGCTAAGCTCTAATTCCGCTCCATTCACGCCCAATTCCGTACAGTCCACTAATTCTGGGAATGGAGTAATCCAATCCTGTTTCACTGCGAGTTTAGGAGGAATTTTTTTGGGTACTGCTTTGGTAAATGTTTTGCACTTGGGAGTCGCCTATCAAGCATGAGTTCTTCTCGATTCAGGTTCTCAAGGGACCTTTATATCCGAGAGATTTTTCAATAAACTCAAGCTTTCCTATGAGCGTACAGACGTGCAGATTTCCGGTCTCAACGATACCACTGCAGCTTCCGTCCGAAAGATTTGTTCCATCCTTTTATCCTCGAGATTTGGAAATTCCGTTAAAGTGTCAGTCCAGGCATTTGTTGTTCCACAATTATCTGGAAATCTTCCTTCGCATACTCTGCCTACGTCTTTGTTCTCCCAGCTTCCTGAAGTCGACCTTGCAGACCCACATTTCTACAGAAGTTCCAATGTCGATCTCCTGATAGGCGGTGATGTCATGCCAGAAATCATGAGGTCAGGAGTCATGCATAATGTTTGCGGTTCATTGATGGGACAAGAGACGATCTTCGGGTGGATTCTCACCGGTCCGGTGCCCTTTTCCACTTCGTCCCCGCCCATGGTTATATCGAACTTCTGTGAGATATTGTTAGACAAGACAATTCGTCGATTTTGGGAGGTGGAGAATATTCCCGTCCAGAGATTTACTACTGATTCCGATAGATTCTGTGAAGAGTTGTTTGTATCCACTACTACGAGAAACAAAGATGGCAGGTATGATGTCCGTCTCCCTTTCAAGGAAGGATTTCCAGAAACAGTTCGACTAGGACATTCCCGTCCCAGCGCGGTATCTCAATTCCTTCGTAATGAGAGCCGTTTACTCCGAAATTCTCAGTTTAAGATAGAGTATGATCATGTTTTGAGAGAGTACAGTCAGTTGAAACACATGATTCCTGTTCAGCTTCCGAGTTCCAATAAAGATTTATTCAATTACTATATGCCACATCACGCAGTTATTAAGCCGGAGAGTTCGACCACTAAGGTTCGTGTGGTATTTAATGCGTCTTCCACTTCTTCGAACGGTCAAAGTCTGAACGACATTTTGCATGCAGGTCCAATGTTGCAAAATGATTTGACCACGCTAATTCTTAAATGGCGATTTTTCCGATATGTGTTCAACGCTGACATCCAAAAAATGTACCGTCAAATCCTTGTCCATGATCATACACCATTCCAAAGAATAATATTCCGCAACCACCCAGGTGAAGACATCCAAGATTACGAGTTACAAACTGTCACGTTCGGTGTCAATTGTGCTCCGTACTTGGCTATTCGCACACTACAGCAGCTAGCTGATGACGTACAAATTAGCCATCCAAAGGCAAGCATTATTATCCGCAAGTATATGTACGTTGATGATGTGCTTTTCGGTGCACATTCCATTTCAAATGCTGTTCAGTCCAAGAATCAGCTTAAAGCTGCTTTAGCATCAGCTGGCTTCTCCCTTCGCAAATGGACAGCGAACTCAATGGATATTCTAGCGGATCTGCCAAAAGATCATTTGATGTGTGAAGATTTCCTAAATTTCGACGACAGTAGCACTGCAAAAACGCTAGGAATTCGTTGGAACGCTCGTTCAGATTATTTCTTGTTTTCAACGTCGCCTTTTCCATCGTCATGTTCCTACACAAAGAGAGAAATTCTTTCCCAGATCTCCAAGCTGTTCGATCCAGCTGACTGGCTTTCTCCAGTTATTGTTGTGGCAAAAATCATTATGCAGCAGATTTGGTCCGATAGCACTGGTTGGGACGAAGTAATACTTCCGTCCACATTGTCGCATTGGAAAATGTTCCAGTCCAATTATTCAATTCTCGAACGAGTCAAAATTCCAAGATGGCTCCAATAAAGTCATTCTGCTGATGTCCAGTTTCATGGTTTTTGCGATGCCTCTGAAAAGGCATACGCGGCAGCCATATATGTGCGGATAGCTCAAGGTACCTCCATATCCACTCACCTGGTGTACTCCAAAACAAGAGTTGCTCCAGTCAAAACATTGTCCATTCCACGACTAGAGCTTTGTGGGGCTGTCCTCCTGGCGGAAATGATCGATTCCGTGCTTCCCATGCTAGACATTTCCAATTATTCCTTGTTCTGCTGGACAGACTCCACAATAGTTCTTTCCTGGCTTTCCAAACCTCCAGGTCATTGGCTGACATTTGTGGCCAATAGGGTTTCCACTATAGTGCAAGTGGTGGATCCTTCCAGATTTCATCACGTTCCTTCCGAATCCAATCCTGCTGATCTGGCAAGCCGAGGCCTGCTGCCTCAAGACATCGTTGATAACGATCTCTGGTGGTCAGGACCTTGTTGGCTTTCCGAAACTTCCGATAAATGGCCAGAGGTCAAGGTCCATTTCTCCTACTTCAACGACTCCACTGATATTCTTGAAGATTTCTCCTCCTATCCACGAGCGCTTCGAGTGTTTGCTTATGTGTATCGATTTTTCCGACGAACACATCCACGATTCCGTTCCACATTCTACCACGAGTCTCCACTAATTTCCAGTACTGAAGTCCTAGTGGCTCGCAATTTATTGATCAGATGGTATCAGAAGATGGTATCAGATTTTCCTAATGAATACAAGGATTTGTCCAGCAAGCATGAAATGTCCACATCGAGTTCCATATTGAGTCTAAATCCGTTTCTGGACTCAGATGGATTAATCCGTTCCTGTGGACGCTTAGATTCTTCTCCAGGTATTCCGTACGACGAAAAGCGTCCAATCATTCTTCCATACAACACTAAATTCTCCCGACTATGTGTCGAATTTGTCCATAAGGTCACTATCCATGGTGGCAACCAACTCGTTCTCCGGGTCATACGATCCCAGTTCTGGATCCTAAAAGTGAAGAACCTTATCAAGGCTACCATCCATAAATGCAAACCTTGTATTCTGTACAAAAAACATTGCCAAAAACAGATAATGGCAACACTTCCTCCTGAGCGCACCGAAATTACTCGTCCTTTCTCCCGCACAGGTCTCGACTTTGCCGGACCTTTCGATATCAAAAGTTATTGCGGACGAGCATGTCGAATTACGAAGGAAACGCACACGTTTTTGTTTGTTTTTCTACAAAAGCAATACACCTCGAAGCTACCTCCGACCTTTCTACGTCTACGTGCTGGCTAGAGAATTTCTACAAGTTTCCGGAACAGCTGTCATTTCCAATTATGTGACTCAAAATGTGAGTTGGTATTTTATTCCACCCGGCGTTAAAAGCTTTAAAATTCACTTTCGAAAGTTCGTTGGCTCCTTTAAATTCACCTTCGAGGAATTTTCCACGCTTTTGTCCAGAATTGAGGCATGTCTAAATTCGCGCCTACTTTCTCCAATCTCCAGTGAGCCTACAGACGTTGCCGCTTTAACTCCGGGGAATTTCCTAATCGGTACTCCACTTCTCGTTCTAGTTGATCCACCTATTGAAAATAATCCGATTTCCTTAGTCAATAGGTGGCAACGTTTGAAAGCTAGTCATCAGAGTTTCTGTACTCGTTGGAAGACAGAATATCTCAAAGAGCTTCAGAAAAGCAATAAGTGGCAAACGCAAGAAAAGGATCTTCGAGAAAACACACTGGTCGCGATATACGATGAAAATCTTCCTCCAAATTCTTGGCGACTCGGAAGAGTAACCAGGATCTACGTGGGGTCCGATCGCCATGTTCGAGTCGCAGACATCGTGACTCAAAGGGGCCTAATTACGCGCCCTATCACCAAGCAGGTCGTCTTGTCCGATGACTACCTTCCTAACTCCTATTATATTCCGTCCTTATTTCCTATAGAACAACCATGCCCAAATATTCCTCCAATGCCAACAAAGCCGGGTCCCGTTCAGTCCCATACCAGGGCAACTTTTTGTGCCGTCTCTGTCAGCGTCCCCATGCCCTACGTAAGTGCTGGAAATTCCTGGACATGGACATGGCTGAGCGGTGGGCTGCAGTCCGTCAGCATAATTACTGCGTAAATTGTCTGGCATTGGATCACTCCCATGGTTCCTGCTTGAGTGACACCGGGTGCCGTCACTGCAATAAATTTCACCACACCCTGCTTCATGTGGATCCTAAGTTGAAGGATCAAATTATTCCACCTCCGAAACGAAACCAATCCCGTTCTGCGTCCCCACAACCGTCGACGTCGAAAGCTGTGTGGCCTCATTCGACTACTGCCAAAACTGCCCGGCCTCAGCAGAATCCGCGTCCGTTCCTGCAGCGAGTAAGAAAGGGTCACTCACGGCTCTAATTCACCAAAACAGGACGATCCTTCTCCCCACGGTGCTCGGACGCAAAGAATGTTGTGCGTTGCCTCTTGGACTCCGCATCGCCGGCGAGCCGTGTTTCGAGGGCGTTTGTGAACAAAATCCAAATTAAAACATTGACCCTGAGGGAGGAGACGTTGTGCCAGCTTACGTTGTTTTCAAGATTTTATTTTATTTATTATTATTTATAAAAGTGAAGAACCTTATCAAGGCTACCATCCATAAATGCAAACCTTGTATTCTGTACAAAAAACATTGCCAAAAACAGATAATGGCAGCACTTCCTCCTGAGCGCACCGAAATTACTCGTCCTTTCTCCCGCACAGGTCTCGACATTGCCGGACCTTTCGATATCAAAAGTTATTGCGGACGAGCATGTCGAATTACGAAGGAAAAGCACACGTTTTTGTTTGTTTTTCTACAAAAGCAATACACCTCGAAGCTACTTCCGACCTTTCTACGTCTACGTTCATGGCAGCTTTCCATCGATTTGTCTCACGACGTGGGTGTCCCGCTCAGATGTTCTCTAATAACGGCACGACGTTCGTGGGTGCATCTAAAGTGCTGGCTAGAGAATTTCTACAAGTTTCCCGAATAGCTGTCATTTCCAATTATGCGGCTCAAAATGTGAGTTGGCATTTTATTCCACCCGGAGCGCCTCATATGGGCGGCCTCTAGGAAGCTGGCGTTAAAAGCTTTAAAATTCACTTTCAAAAGTTCGTTGGCTCCTTTAAATTCACCTTCGAGGAATTTTCCACGCTTTTGTCCAGAATTGAGGCATATTTAAATTCGCGCCTACTTTCTCCAATCTCTAATGAGTCTACAGACTTTGCCGCTTTAACTCCAGGGCATTTCCTAATCGGTACTCCACTCCTCGTTCCAGTTGATCCACCTGTTGAAAATAATCCGATCTTTTTAGTCAATAGGTGGCAACGTTTGAAAGCTAGTCATCAGAGTTTCTGTACTCGTTGGAAGACAGAATATCTCAAAGAGCTTCAGAAACGCAATAAGTGGCAAACGCAAGAAAAGGATCTTCAAGAAAACACACTGGTCGCTATATACGATGAAAATCTACCTCCAAATTCTTGGCGACTCGGAAGAGTAACCTGGATCTACGTGGGCTCAGATCGCCATGTTCGAGTCGCAGACATCGTGACTCAAAGGGGCCTAATTACGCGCCCTATCACCAAGCTTGTCATCTTGTCCGATGACTAGCTTCCGACTTTCCTACATTCCTAATTCCTCTTATATTCCTGCATAAGTCCTGTTCTGATCCGTCCTTATTTCCTATAGACCAACCATGCCCAAATATTCCTCCAATGCCAACAAAGCGGGTTCCCGTTCAGCCCCATACCAGGGCAACTTTTTGTGCCGTCCCCATGCCCTACGTAAGTGCTGGAAATTCCTGGACATGGACATGGCAGAGCGGTGGGCTGCAGTCCTTCAGCATAATTACTGCGTGAATTGTCTGGCATTGGACCACTCCCATGGTTCCTGCTTGAGTGACACCGGCTGTCGTCACTGCAATAAATTTCACCACACCCTGCTTCATGTGGATCCTATGTTGAAGGATCAAATTCTGCCACCTCCGAAACGAAACCGATCCCGTTCCGCGTCCCCACAACCGTCGACGTCGAAAGCTGTGCGGCCTCATCCGACCACTGCCAAACCTGCCAGGCCTCAGCCTAATCCTAATCCTGCGTCCGTTCCTGCGGCGAGTAAGAAAGGGTCACTCGCGGCGCTGCTTCAGCAAAACAGGACGATCCTTCTCCCCACGGTGCTCGTTCGCGTGGACGCAAAGAATGTTGCTCGTTGCCTTTTGGACTCCGCATCGCCGGTGAGCCGAGTTTCGAGGACGTTTGTGGACAAAATCCAAGTTAAAACACTGACCCTGAGAGAGGAGACGTTGTGCCAGCTGACGTTGTTTTCGAGGTTTGACTCCAAGGTGAAGGTGGAGGGCGCTTTCAGAGTGGATAATCGGATTACCACGAAAACGCCTGCCGAGTCGCTCCCGGAGGATTTTAAAAAGAATTTTCCACACCTATTATTTGCCGATCCAAAGTTTTTCCAATAGGCCGGCATAGACATCGTCATCGGGGTGGACATTTATCCAAAGGTGATATCTGAAGGGGTGTATGCGCGAAGTGGGTTGCCGACCGCCCACAGCACCATTTTTGGCTGGGCGATCTACGGACTATGCTCCTAGAAAAATCTCCATTGTTCCATATTGGGAAAAAAATAAAATTTGAATAAACTGAATTTTCATGAATGCACTATTGACTTTATTTTCCCATAAAGCACAAACTTTACCTTTTCAGATTTCCAGCGAGAGGATCGGAATATTATACGACATCCTGGATGGGCGTGTAGCCGTCTTGTACATACAAAATTCCATTTATTCATGTATTATTTCCAGTCATATTCCACTGTAAACAGAAAGGACACACACGGATCTATCCCCATTATTTCATTGCAGTATTACTGCAAGGGGCCCGGTGATGTTAATACGGGAATTCAAATTTGGTCTCCCTAGTCACATATCATTAGATTACAAGGCTGGTCACCCTAATTGCGTGATCTAAGTTTCGAGCGCATCCAGATAATGTGATGGTATTGGTGTCGCTCTATTACTCAACATGTCCGTTTGTGTCCTCTCTGTAAGCTTGTCAAATTTTTCATTGTTCAATTACTTCACTTCTTTACCAACCTGCAACCACAACCGTTGAAATTGGTAAGCGCCGTTCGTTTCTACGAAGAAAATTCAATATATAAGCATAATTGCTCTTATTCCACACAATTCTAATTCATTTTGTTTTATTTCTATTCCTTCTCCTTTTTTCCGCACAAAATCGAGGGGAAAATATTTCGAATTCCAAGAAATATTTTCTTTTCGTCACAGGTTATTTTATACTAATTTCAAAACGTTTTGTTCATAAAAAATAGGGTTCTTGGTGCATCATTTACTTGAAATCGAAGGAAAATATATATATAGGATCTATATCTAAATCTGAACCGATTTTCCCAATATCAAGAAGGTTCGTCCTTGGGCCAAATAAATGAGCTGTGCCAAATTTCATCCAATTCGCATCATAAATGCGACATGTACTTGTTTACAATTTAACATGGACAGACAGACGGAAGGACGGACGACCGTGTATAAATTGACTAAGAAAGTGATTCTATGCATATTCTCAAAAGGAATCATGTGTCTATCTTGTTTCCTTTTGCCTGTTACAAACATATGCACGAAGACATAATAGTGTAGTGAAGTATAATTAATACTCAAATTAGAGGTAATTTTAACTAATAAATACAGCGTATTCAAAAATCTTTTGTTTTGCAACTAATATTGAAATTTTATGTAGAACTATTTTGTCTTTGGTAAAATACTCATAACATGCAGTATTATTGAAGATTTTGGCATTTTTCTGCAATGTGTGGTATTTAAACTAACTGAAGTCTGCAACAAAATTGTTGTTAATATAGATAATTTTATACCGTGAATTTCTTAAAAAACTTTGGAATATAAATGTATAGTTTGTTTTGGGACTTGCAGTGGAATTTGACGTAGAATATTCTATTCTTTGACGTAATATTCCTAAAATTAAGTTTCATTTTACTATAATGAGCTTAGTCGAAAAAGTACTTGGAAATGTCTTTGAAAAAATGCAAGAACTTTTTGAATTTTTTGTGCAAAATGTATGACTATATATTCGATATATACATTATATACAGAGATTTCACTTGTTCAGTGACTTATGCTAAGAATTAATAGAGAATATTTTTGTCTGTGTCAATTTTCAATATATTTATAATTTTGTTAGGTCGGAAATGCTTAAAAAATGTGACGTTCTAAATTATAGTAATATTTATTATGAATGCAAACAAAATATAATTTTTCAGCAGCTGAATAATATATAATTTAAAAGATTATTTTTGCGACAGAAGCAGGGTTATATTTGATATTATCGCGATGTAGCAGAGGATTTGGAGATATTGAGTCCAGCTCGATTTAGCAATTAAATATAGATAATGAACTTTATCACCATAAAAGCTACAGTCTAAACGCGCATTAATTTTGTATGATAAATCGTGGTAAATTGATTCTGAACGCGCTTATATAAAGGAAGCAAATATCGAACCCATTCCAAGATTTCAAATTATTACTATGAAGGTAAAAATTCAAAACTATATGGTATTGTTTGGGTTCAACTGGTTTTGGTTGGTTGTTATAATGTTTAACTGGGTTCATTCCGGTTTGGTTGGTTGTGATAACGATAAACTGTTTCATTTGGGTTTAGAATGGGTTTCATTGGGGTGGGATATATGTTGATTTACTGTACATCGGGTTTGTTATTGGTTCCTTTGGTTGCATCATAAATTACCCACTTACAATTTTACTTGTGTTTGGATTAACAAATATAATGTTATTATTTTTTGTACATATTTCATTAAGATTGTTAAAATAATAGTCGTGTTATAATTTTGTGATGATATGTACGGAAGAGGGGGCTCAAAAAATCTCGGGTTTTTTTCCGACCCGCAATAATATTTTTTTATATGGTAATCTTGTTCTCTAGCAGCGTAAATAACGTTGGCTAGCTTTTTCAGTTGTAGACAAAATGTTGATGAGTAAACATGTTTTCGCAGTGAAATTGTAACTTTTTATTTTTTTAAGGGCGCAGCAAGAATTCATTGTTCGTTTTCTTTCGTTAAACAAGTTTTTACTACTAAATTGACTGTAATACTCACCATGTTAATTTTTGTTTTATGCCTTTGTGGGCTTTAATACATTTTTATTTATTTATTCCGATATTTATTTATTTATTAGTCTATGGATATTTTCCTTACAGACCATATAATACAAAATGTTGTACTTAATTTCATGAATTTAAATATATTACAATTTTACTTTTCAATGTTTTACCATTCATAGAAAAATCAATAAGATTATATAATTCATTAAAATCGTTAGACATTCTGGTTAAGGGATCTGCATTTGAATAATTCATTCTAGAAAATTGAATAGCTAGTGGTACATAATTGCGAGCAGCTCATTGGGGAATATTGAAGCAAATGTTGTTGATTAAAAATCCAGCGTTAACGTCACCCATTATCACATTAAAAATAAATGATACATTCAACATTTTCCTTCGGCTTTTTAAAGTTGGCAGCTTGATGAGGGAATGTCTATCTGTATATGATGGAAGATTATGATTCGAGAAGTTTATGTTCCGTAAACAGAAAATTAGAAATTGCTTTTGAACGGACTCGATGCGATCACTGTGCGTAAGGTATATAGGATCCCATATGATCGAAGAGTATTCCAGTATAGGGCGAACGAGCGTTGTATACAAATTTTTTGTGACATAAGGATCCATGAACTCTTTACTCCACCGTTTAATAAACCCAAGCACTGACTTTGCTTTGTTTATTGTTACTGAAATGTGAGAATTAAAATTCAGTTTACGATCCAAAATAACTCCTAGATCCACAAACTCATTAACTTTTTCCAGATCATGTTGTAACAAATCATTTCTTGAGATGTCTGAAAAACTGACAAATAATTTTATAGTTTGAGGTAGGTCATTCATGAATAAAGAAAATAGAAGATGACCTAGATGGCTGCCTTGTGGCACTCCAGAGGAAACTGCAATACTTCTCGATATGGTATTATTAAATTTTACATTTTGTGTTCTGTTAGTAAATCCCAGGCACTCATGTTTTAATCGTAACAGCTTGTGATTGACTTTATCAAATGCTTTGCTGAAGTCCGTGTAAACAGCATCGGTTTGCATTCCTCGAAGAAATCTCCGATTGACTATGGTGGAGCATTTTTTCTGAAATCCATGTTGATAGGGAGATATAAGGGAACTAACATGATTGTAAATGTTATCAGTTATGATTTTTTCAAAGAGCTTTGTAATAATACTTAATTTATTTCCACTTTTAAATAGTGGAATGATATATGACGTTTTCCATTTGTGAGGAAATACAGCTTGATTAATCGAAGCGTTAAACAGCATAGTTAAAGGTAAAACCAACGCTTCAGCACATTTTATAAGAATACAACTTGGGATTTCTGAAAATTAAATGTCCAACATCAAGGAAACCAAATGCAATATCGACTAAAAATCGCTTTAAGGGTGGATAATAACATCACATGTCCAACATGGGAAGGACATACACATAAACCAATTGAGGCCTGTTGTGCGCTCTAGAAATGCGGAGAAAGTTAGAATTAGTGAAATTTTAGATTAAAACATTTTGGTGTTGGCCCCCTATGAATCTAGGAATTCCGTGTTTTTTGAGAACACCTTCAGTCTTCTCTATTCCCAAACCCACACAGATCGGTTAGTCCGTGGAATGTGTAATTTCCCAAGAATTGTTTCCGAAGGCATGTAAATGCTGGGCAGTGGCACAGGAAATGTTCCAGCGTTTCACTAGCTACCTTCGCATCCAATCTTGAGTAGATGTGCCTTCAGGCTGAGGATACCCGTCAGCCGGCTTATTTCCTTTAGCTTAGCGTTAGTTTTGTCTTCATTTGGGTTACCAAACAAGATTTGGGTGATCTTTCCTGTCCCCTCATTTCCCCAAATTGTTATGGGGGTCTCATTGGCCCATTCCTGGTTAGAGTTCAAATCAAAAGGGTATATGTTATT
Source organism: Musca vetustissima (assembly GCF_032173495.1). NCBI lineage: Eukaryota > Metazoa > Arthropoda > Insecta > Diptera > Muscidae > Musca > Musca vetustissima. Next base: position 77,762 of record NW_026887263.1, read on the forward strand.
AGAATAGCTCTTAGTTGAATATGTTGTAGTGAAGAAATCTGAGAATAAGTTGCTTATATTAGTGTTGTCGCATGATTCAGTGTTTCCATATCTTAGAGTTGCAGGAAAAGCGTTAACTTTACGTTTGGGATTGACAAATTTGTAAAATGATTTAGGGTTTCGTCTAAAGTTGTGTTTGAGATTTGAAATATATTTTGAATAGCAAATATTATTCAAGTTGGTATATTCTGAATATTTTCCGTAGTCAATAGCAGAACCGGTACGCTGGTATTTTTTGAATTGTTTATTCTTTTTATTTTTAGATCTGGCTAATGCTTTTGTGTTCCATGGTGGTCCAGACAACTTTTTATTAAAATCTTTCGGCACACAGACCTCAATGTACTCGTATAACTTTGTGTAAAATGTGTTTATAGCACAATTCAGATCGTAAGTGCAGGATAAAAAATTTGTAATTTTCGAACATTTTTGTTAATGTTTTTAATAAATAAATGCATTTGTCGTATGTATGAATAAAATCAAAAATATTTGACCATAATCACAGTAAACACATTGCCGTTCAAAAATGTCAAGCGTTGTTAAAAATGCCACGCCTTTATTGAAGCCCACAATAATGACTTGGTCCAATAAAACAGTAATAAAATATTTAAATCGAACTTAAAATATGTCAAATGTATATTCAATGTAAAGGTTACATTTGCATATTATATTACATATTAGTTAAAATTTAGCCTGATTATTTTGCAAAAACAAAATACAAATGGTATCCCAAATAAACCGCCAACACTACTGAAGTTGTAGACGCAGGCACGGTTAAACTATTTTGTTTGTTGCTGTACACTAGCAACACCAACAAAGTCGTTGTGTGCATTTGTAGCGATGTGACAACACACAACAGTGGGAAAGGTGTGGTATTGTTTGTAAATGCCTTGTTAACCTCGAAGTGAGGCACCAGCGAAATTCTCATGCAGTTTATGTCGTTGGTCAGCTAAGTACTTCGCTTTGTTACAAGAGACATTTGGGTATGAAAGGTTTTTTGTATTGGAGCAATAGCTTCTGGGGAGAATATCCCAACAAAAAACTAAGGGAACTGATGAGGATCAGTGGCGTGATCCGAAACTATAGTCTTCCCTGCCTTACCCCTCGGCAAGCAATGCAATACATTCCCCACTAATAAATAGTTGTTTTTTTATAAAAACAACAAACTGGGATTCAGCCTGACTTATTTGCAAAAACAAAATACAAATGGTATCCCAAATAAACCGCCAACACTACTGAAATTATAACAACCAACTTAAACCCGTTGAATCCAAACAACGTCACCTAGTTTTGAATTTTTACGTTAATAATATTAATTTGTACTCTTGGAATGGGTTCGATATTTACTTCCTTTATAAAGGCGCGTTTACACTACAGTTTTTAAATGACGATGAAATAGGATCTACAATACCGTAGTAATAGAGTTATCGGAACGATTCTCCGATCAGAATAGTATATGCGTCCATATATCCCACCTAATTGAGCTCAGTTAGTTGTTGTAGCAGCTTGTACTGATGTGAATTTAGCTCCTTAATCTAATTCTGCTTCTAACTCCAAATTCAAAAAGGCTGCGACCTGTATCGGTTGTATCCAAAGAGAAGATGGGGTTAGAGGAGTGGGTTTGGCTGGACAGTTGAAAAGCTTTACTTTGTGCGGACGACTTAAAAAGGCTATCGAATGTGACCCCTAGAACCTTGGGGTAATTGGTGGTCGAAATTATGGACTCATTTAGTTGGATATATGGTTAGCTTGAGACACTTTAGTCTCCTTTACGAATTAAATAAACCTATACTCATATATTTTACGGTCCTTTATAAACAAGAAAAAAGTCAATGAGATCTTATGTTATAAAAAATAAAAAATGAAATAAATAAAAGTAAATTTAGAATAAATATTTAAATAGTTCAAAAATAGCTTTGAGCCCCGATTTTTTCTGTATCTATAGACTTATTTTCTGTACACATATTTATGCAAATATCCTAATTCCTTGCATTCAGGAGATACGGTATATTCTTTCTGAAAATTAAATGTCCAACATCAAGGAAACCAAATGCAATATCGACTAAAAATCGCTTTAAGGGTGGATAATAACATCACATGTCCAACATGGGAAGGACATACACATAAACCAATTGAGGCCTGTTGTGCGCTCTAGAAATGCGGAGAAAGTTAGAATTAGTGAAATTTTAGATTAAAACATTTTGGTGTTGGCCCCCTATGAATCTAGGAATTCCGTGTTTTTTGAGAACACCTTCAGTCTTCTCTATTCCCAAACCCACACAGATCGGTTAGTCCGTGGAATGTGTAATTTCCCAAGAATTGTTTCCGAAGGCATGTAAATGCTGGGCAGTGGCACAGGAAATGTTCCAGCGTTTCGCTATCTTCTCCACACGCTCTGCACATGCTGCTACCTTCGCATCCAATCTTGAGTAGATGTGCCTTCAGGCTGAGGATACCCGTCAGCCGGCTTATTTCCTTTAGCTTAGCGTTAGTTTTGTCTTCATTTGGGTTACCAAACAAGATTTGGGTGATCTTTCCTGTCCCCTCATTTCCCCAAATTGTTATGGGGGTCTCATTGGCCCATTCCTCCTTTCTTGGCCTGTTTCGCTAAAGTTTTTGGCGGTATTCGCATCTATTGTGGGTAGTGCAGTAGCACTCCTAGCTAGTTGATTTGCTATCTCGTTGCCTATGATTCCTTTGTGACTTGGTACCCATATAATTCGTGCAGGTCCTTGTTGTGAGAAATCATTAATGGTATTTATTTATTAACCTTCATCGGTTAAGTTTCATAAGAGTCCATTTATGGTAGTACGCTACATCTAATCCATCTATTCTATAGCATATAGTTAACCCGGTCTATGATTGCCCGGTCAACTTGTAAAGTATCTAAGGATTGGATAAGCTACATTGTTGAAGGCTCCTTCAATGTCAATGCATACCGCTAAGGTATACATTTTCTTAACGAAGGCACAATAATGACTTGGTCCAATAAAACAGTAATAAAATATTTAAATCGAACTTAAAATATGCCATATGTATATTCTATGTAAAGGTTACATTTGCATATTATATTACATATTAGTTAAAATTTAGCCTGATTATTTTGCAAAAACAAAATACAAATGGTATCCCAAATAAACCGCCAACACTACTGAAGTTGTAGACGCAGGCACGGTTAAACTATTTTGTTTGTTGCTGTACACTATCAACACAAACAAAGTCGTTGTGTGCATTTGTCGCGATGTGACAACACACAACAGTGGGAAAGGTGTGGTATTGTTTGTAAATGCCTTGTTAACCTCGAAGTGAGGCACCAGCGAAATTCTCATGCAGTTTATGTCGTTGGTCAGCTAAGTACTTCGCTTTGTTACAAGAGACATTTGGGTATGAAAGGTTTTTTGTATTGGAGCAATAGCTTCTGGGGAGAATATCCCAACAAAAAACTAAGGGAACTGATGAGGATCAGTGGCGTGATCCGAAACTATAGTCTTCCCTGCCTTACCCCTCGGCAAACAATGCAATACATTCCCCACTAATAAATAGTTGTTTTTTTATAAAAACAACAAACTGGGATTCAGCCTGACTTATTTGCAAAAACAAAATACAAATGGTATCCCAAATAAATGCCAACACTGTGAAATTATAACAACCAACTTAAACCCGTTGAATCCAAACAACGTCACCTAGTTTAAAAAATTTTTACGTTAATAATATTAATTTGTACTCTTGAATGGGTTCGATATACTTCCTTTATAAAGGCGCGTTTACACTACAGTTTTTAAATGACGATGAAATAGGATCTACAATACCGTAGTAATAGAGTTATCGGAACGATTCTCCGATCAGAATAGTATATGCGTCCATATATCCCACCTAATTGAGCTCAGTTAGTTGTTGTAGCAGCTTGTACTGATGACTTATCACGTACACTAACTACAGCAGAAAAAAGTTATATGCAATTAGACAGGGAAGCACTAGCCATTATTTTTGCAGTTGACAGACTATTCAGGTATGTGTACGGAAGGAAGTTTACCTTAATAACAGATAACAAACCATTATCAAGGATTCTACATCAATCATCAAAAATACCAGCCATGACATCAGCAACGTTATTAAGATATGCATCATTTTTACAGGGATTCGATTACAACGTGAAATATCGCAGTGGAAGAAAACGTAAACGCCGATTGTTTATCAAGATCTCCAATACCGGAAACATCGGATGGCCCACATTTTCTCGAAGACGAAATACACATAGTTCAAGAGCAGATTGTAAACGAAATATCAGTAAATTATATTACAGCAACAACAGTATCTAAAGCAACAAACGAAGACCCAGAATGATCGATATTAAAAAATGATTTCATTAACGGAAATGTAAACGATCCTGAATATTCTATACAGAACAAACAGAGTATGTATACCAAAACAAATTCGAAAACAAATTTTGGAAGAACTTCACCACACTCACTTGGGAATACCGAAAATGAAAGAACTGGCTCGCAGATTCGTTTATTGGAAAGGAATTGACAATGACATTGAAAGATTGAAAGTCATGCGAAGGTTGTGCAAAGGTTAACAAAAGTCCGCCAAAGGTTTTAGTGCACCATTGGGAAGAACCAACCGAAAACTTCATGCAAGTACATATTGACTACGCCGGTCTATTTATGAATCATCATTTTCTAGTGTTAGTTGATTCAAAGTCAAAGTGGCCAGAAATTCGAATTTTAAAGGATGCACCAACTACACAATCAACAATAACTTTATTGCAAAACATTTTTAACACACACATAGATTGCCAAGAATATTAGTTTCGGACAATGCCACAATTTTTTCAAGTACTACATTTAACGAATTTTGTGAAGCCAATGGAATAGTACAAAAGTTTATCGCACCAGGACACCCGGCAACAAACGGTCTCGCTGAACGATACGTTCAAATTTTAAAAACCAAACTGAAGGCTATGGAAAACGATTCAACACCGTTATGGGTAAAAGTACAAGAGATTTTGTGGCGTTATCGAGCAACTCCATTAGCCAGGGGAGATACACCGGTAAAATTGTATTTAAATCGAGAGATTCGAACGAAATTAGATGTCATACGTCCAAGTAAACCAGAAAAGACGTCACCGGCTTTATCAAAAGTTCGTCAAGTTAACATTGGTGATAGAGTACAAGTTCATTGGTACGAGAGAGGTAAAACTGTTTGGAAGTTTGGTGTCGTCAACGCGAAGTGGGGTAATCTACATTACGAAGTACTACTTCATACTGCTTACAAACTAAAGAGACATATCAATCAAATTCGGAGATCTAATGTTCCAAAACCTGATCAGGACTTTAAGCCAAAACATGAATGTCAATGAACAAACAGAGCAAACGCGAACATCTACACCCCAAGTTCAAATTCAACCAACCAGCAACTGCAGCACAAGTGTACAAAGATCTAATAGAGCTAGAAAACCGCTTGCATATTATTCGGATCATGTCCGTTATTAAGCCTGGGAGAGTGTAGTGTCATCAGAATCCTGTATTGTCATCACTATTAATACATTTGAATATGGCAACACTGTAAAATATTATCTATTGTCTATCCGTCATTATCCATTACTGTTTCTTATATTCATAGTTTGTATATATATAGTTCATTTTAAGATCTAATAAAGAGTTATCGTTTGTCTACTGAAGTAAAGACATAACACGTAGTTTGCTTTGTCGGGCATGGGTATGAAGACTACCCTGGCTTCCTGCCAGGCTTTCGTTGTGTACGTTAACCTTAAGCATGCGTTAAAAAGTGCGGCTAGATGTGGCGATAAAAATAGCGCCTCTTTTTGTAGTAACGCGAGGAAGACCTTATCCGTTCCTGCTGCATTCAATGGTGAGAAGCTTTTTAAGACGTCTAACACCATTGACTTGTCAATTTTAGGTTCCTCTGATCTTTCTTCCCTATCTGCCATGACATCGTCCATTGTCGAAGTGTTCGATGGGAAGTGAGCTTTCATTAGGAACCTTAGTGTTTCCTCGATTGTTTCTATCATGTTACCCTCGCCGTCTACCATAGTTTCGGGTTTGGTCTTATATAAAAATTTCTTTATTTTTGAAACGCCGCTGTCTATCTGATCGCAACACAGCTTCCAGGAGGTTATTGCATTCTTTCTGTTTATCGTGGAAGTTGTCCCAGAATACTGTAGATTTTTCGCCGTGCTCTGTTGTAAAGCTTTCGTATCTCTTTTCCTTTGTTCCGAATCTTCCCTGTCATCCAGGGGTTTTCAAAGGCAGATCTCCCTTCTCGAAGAGGACAACTTTCCTCGAACGGCTTTACAATTAGTTCCGTTAATTTATAGAACCTGTATTTGCATAGAAGAGTTGGTAATTTATATGGCTTAACCCAGAGACATTGTATTTTACCTTTTTAATTTTTTTTAATCTGGACCAGTGTTGCCGTCTCGCTCCGATGGAGGTTAATCTAGATAACTTTCATCAGTTGTCCTCCAGTATCCGGTTTTCTTGAGAGTCCGTGATTTTCTCCTCAGTTCCCTTCTCTTTGCTGGGTGTTTTTATATGGCTTAATTCAGAGACATTGTATTTTACGTTTTTAATTTTTTTCATCAGGACCAGTTTTGCCGTCTCGCTCCGATGGAGGTTTATCTAGATGACTTTCCTCAGTTGTCCTCCAGTATCCGGTTTTCATGAGAGTCCGCGATTTTCTCCTCAGTTCCCTTCTCTTTGCTGGGTGTTTTCCCCTTGCTGTTATCTGTGGCTTAATCTTCTCCAATTCTTGCCTTCCCGATTTTGAAGTACACGGCGTTGGACACGTAATGCGCTTTGCTCTTGGAGGCTAGACATTTGCGAGATACGGAACTCTTTCTATTATTTGAGTTTGACACAGTATTAACATTTCTCATTTCATGCAAACACAGAAGAGTACGAATTCTCTCTGTCAAGAATGCATCTAACTCTTTCCAAGATGAAAGAGACGATTTGCATTTAACACTTTGCTCCCATAAAGCGTGTGTAAATTTGGGCAATTTTTGCAAACAAAGAAATACCACAATCGGATCCCAATTTTCCATTGGTATGTTACAAATTGCCATTGCGGAAAGACAACTATTAATTCCGCGTTGAATCGACTTTAGTCCTGAACTACTTTCCTGATCCAGCACAGGAAGACCAAACAAAGTTTTCAAATGGCTATGGACAATAAGCCGTGGATTATCATACGTGGAATTCAATGCATTCCACGCAGTTCAAAACTCCGATGAGTTAGAGGAAATTTCGAGACGATTTCTCGAGCCTCACCACTATTTTTACTCACCAGATGACATAGACGCTCAATGTCTGTCAATCGGGAGTTATTAGTATAAACCGCACTAAACCAATCTCTGAAAGTGGGCCAATTAAGAATATCTCCACTGAAAATGTCAATATTGCAATGAGGTATCGCTAGATTATGAATGTTATCTACATTTGGAGGATCTATCACAAAGCTTTGGCCTATTCTAGTATTCCCAATATTCAATATTGTGGAGCTATATGCCTGTGTTCCCAAACCACAAGAAGTGCGGGACGACGAGCTCAAATTATAAACGGAGACATCGACTGGCGGCTTTTCCGGAAGAATATTAGCAGGATGCTCCGTTTCTGAAACTACTGAATTGCTCGTTGAAGAATTCAGGGATGATTTATTATATTTTCTATATTCTTTTGACGAACCCTTATATTTACTATATACACTATCAGCATCATCAGGATTTTCAATGTAGGGGAGACAATTATTAAAACTTTCCTCAACCGATTTCCACAATTTTTTAATCTCATCACTCCTAACCTCATGATCATAAATATCTAATTTTTCTTCCTTCAATGCACCGAAGTGTGCAGCGAATCTCACTATAGAGTTCGAAGCACGAATGAATAAATTTAAGGGAGTGAAAGCCATTATTTAAATTTAACCAAAAATATTAAATAATTCTAGGTTCAATAAAAGTCAGTGGAGAATAAAAGACAAAAGAAATGTCGAAATCAAATTAAATTTACACGAAAAAGATAAAAACTTTAACTAGTCAAATCAAAATTCAAAAATATTATAAGAGGAACGAAATTTGCAAAAAAATAGATTTCCAACTTTAAATCTAATCTACCTAGCTCTCAATAAAATTCCTCTATAATGGATTCAAGAATCAATAAAAATCTACAATAATTAATTTGACCAAAATCAGAAAAGATAAATAATATTAATTCGAATATTACGTTTAAATTATCTGACAAAAACGAAAAACTAACAATTGTAGTAAACAATCAAACAAACTGGCTACCAATTGTAGCGTATAAATGATTATATCAAAAAATTGTTGGGTTTTATTGTTACAAATCACAAAAAAAATCAAATAAATATTAAAAATCATCAAAATTATTAATTTTTAATGCCACAATTTGCGCCCTAAATAATTCAAAATCCAGCTGATCAATTGTAGAGCAGTTTTAAAATCCAATAAATTTTAATTTGCAACTATATGCACAACAAAATGTAAATAAGTATTTAAAATAAATTACTAATAGCCGGCAATATGCTAAATAATATGCAACTATATGCACAATAAAACACAAATAAATATTTGAAATCCACAAACAAAATATAAGCAACAATATGCTTAATATGCACAATAAACACCCTACACAATATTATTGTAGGGCACTTTTAAAAGTCGCAACAAATATTAAAAATTAAATGATTTGCAAATAAATATTTTAAATCAAAAAATTAAAAATAAGCAACGATATGCTAATATGCATTTGAATATGGCAACACTGTAAAATATTATCTATTGTCTATCGGTCATTATCCATTACTGTTTCTTATATTCATAGTTTGTATATATATAGTTCATTTTAAGATCTAATAAAGAGTTATCGTTTGTCTACTGAAGTAAAGACATAACACGTAGTTTGCTTTGCCGGGCATGGGTATGAAGACTACCCTGGCTTCCTGCCAGGCTTTCGTTGTGTACGTTAACCTTAAGCATGCGTTAAAAAGTGCGGCTAGATGTGGTGATAAAAATACAGCCTCTTTTTGTAGTAACGCGGGGAAGACCTATACGGTCCTGCTGCTTTCAATGGTGAGAAGCTTTTTAAGACGTCTAACACCATTGACTTGTCAATTTTAGGTTTATCTGTTCTTTTTTCCCTATCTGCCATGACATCGTTCATTGTCGATGTCTTCGATGAGAAGTGAGCTTTCATTAGGAACCTTAGTGTTTCCTCGATTGGTGTTGATTTTGGTGTTGCGTAGTTTGCTTTGCCGGGCTTGGGTATGAAGACTACCCTGGCTTCCTGCCAGTCTTTCGGTGTGTACGTGAACCTTAAGCATGCGTTAAAAAGTGCGGCTAGATGTGGCGATAAAAATAGCGCCTCTTTTTGTAGTAACGCGAGGAAGACCTTATCCGGTCCTGCTGCATTCAATGGTGAGAAGCTTTTTAAGACGTCTAACACCATTGACTTGTCAATGTTAGGTTCCTCTGATCTTTCTTCCCTATCTGCCATGACATCGTCCATTGTCGAAGTGTTCGATGGGAAGTGAGCTTTCTTTAGGAACCTTAGTGTTTCCTCGATTGTTTCTATCATGTTACCCTCGCCGTCTACCATAGTTTCGGGTTTGGTCTTATATAAAAATTTCTTTATTTTTGAAACGCCGCTGTCTATCTGATCGCAGAACAGCTTCCAGGAGGTTATTGCATTCTTTCTGTTTATCGTGGAAGTTGTCCCAGAATACTGTAGATTTTTCGCCGTGCTCTGTTGCAAAGCTTTCGTATCTCTTTTCCTTTGTTCCGAATCTCCCCTGTCATCCAAGGGTTTTCAAAGGCAGATCTCCCTTCTCGAAGAGGACAACTTTCCTCGAACGGCTTTACAATTAGTTCCGTTAATTTATAGAACCTGTATTTGCATAGAAGAGTTGGTAATTTATATGGCTTAACCCAGAGACATTGTATTTTACCTTTTTATTTTTTTTAATCTGGACCAGTGTTGCCGTCTCGCTCCGATGGAGGTTAATCTAGATAACTTTCATCAGTTGTCCTCCAGTATCCGGTTTTCTTGAGAGTCCGTGATTTTCTCCTCAGTTCCCTTCTCTTTGCTGGGTGTTTTTATATGGCTTAATTCAGAGACATTGTATTTTACGTTTTGAATTTTTTTCATCAGGACCAGTTTTGCCGTCTCGCTCCGATGGAGGTTTATCTAGATGACTTTCCTCAGTTGTCCTCCAGTATCCGGTTTTCTTGAGAGTCCGCGATTTTCTCCTCAGTTCCCTTCTCTTTGCTGGGTGTTTTCCCCTTGCTGTTATCTGTGGCTTAATCTTCTCCAATTCTTGCCTTCCCGATTTTGAAGTACACGGCGTTGGACACGTAATGCGCTTTGCCCTTGGAGGCTAGACATTTGCGAGATAAGGAACTCTTTCTATTATTTGAGTTTGACACAGTATTAACATTTCTCATTTCATGCAAACACAGAAGAGTACGAATTCTCTCTGTCAAGAATGCATCTAACTCTTTCCAAGATGAAAGAGACGATTTGCATTTAACACGTTGCTCCCATAAAGCGTGTGTCAATTTGGGCAATTTTTGCAAACAAAGAAATACCACAATCGGATCCCAATTTTCCATTGGTATGTTATAAATTGCCATTGCGGAAAGACAACTATTAATTCCGCGTTGAATCGACTTTAGTCCTGAACTACTTTCCTGATCCAGCACAGGAAGACCAAACAACGTTTTCAAATGGCTATGGACAATAAGCCGTGGATTATCATACGTGGAATTCAATGCATTCCACGCAGTTCAAAACTCCGATGAGTTAGAGGAAATTTCGAGACGATTTCTCGAGCCTCACCACTATTTTTACTCACCAGATGACATAGACGCTCAATGTCTGTCAATCGGGAGTTATTAGTATAAACCGCACTAAAAAAATCTCTGAAAGTGGGCCAATTAAGAATATCTCCACTGAAAATGTCAATATTGCAATGAGGTATCGCTAGATTATGAATGTTATCTACATTTGGAGGATCTACCATAAAGCTTTGGCCTATTCTAGTATTCCCAATATTCAATATTGTGGAGCTATATGCCTGTGTTCCCAAATCACAAGAAGTGCGGGACGACGAGCTCAAATTATAAACGGAGGCATCGACTGGCGGCTTTTCCGGAAGAATATTAGCAGGATGCTCCGTTTCTGAAACTACTGAATTGCTCGTTGAAGAATTCAGGGATGATTTATTAGATTTTCTAAGGTTAGATAACAGTCTATTTATAATTGAGGAACAATGCATATATTCTTTTGACGAACCCTTATATTTACTATATACACTATCAGCATCATCAGGATTTTCAATGTAGGGGAGACAATTATTAAAACTTTCCTCAACCGATTTCCACAATTTTTTAATCTCATCACTCCTAACCTCAAGATCATAAATATCTAATTCGTCTTCCTTCAATGCACCGAAGTGTGCAGCGAATCTCACTATAGAGTTCGAAGCACGAATGAATAAATTTAAGGGAGTGAAAGCCATTATTTAAATTTAACCAAAAATATTAAATAATTCTAGGTTCAATAAAAGTCAGTGGAGAATAAAAGACAAAAGAAATGTCGAAATCAAATTAAATTTACACGAAAAAGATAAAAACTTGAACTAGTCTAATCAAAATTCAAAAATATTATAAGAGGAACGAAATTTGCAAAAAATTGATTTCCAACTTTAAATCTAATCTACCTAGCTCTCAATAAAATTCCTCTATAATGGATTCAAGAATCAATAAAAATCTACAATAATTAATTTGACCAAAATCAGAAAAGTTAAATAATATTAAGTCGAATATTACGTTTAAATTATTTGACAAAAACGAAAAACTAACAATTGTAGTAAACAATCAAACAAACTAGCTACCAATTGTAGCGTATAAATGATTAAATCAAAAAATAAGCCACCGATTGTAGGGTTTTATGGTTACAAATCACAAAAAAATCAAATAAATATTAAAAATCATCCAAATTATTAATTTTTAATGCCACAATTTGCGCCCTAAATAATTCAAAATCCAGCTGATCAATTGTAGAGCAGTTTTAAAATCCAATAAATTTTAATTTGCAACTATATGCACAACAAAATGTAAATAAGTATTTAAAATAAATTACTAATAGCCGGCAATATGCTAAATAATATGCAACTATATGCACAATAAAACACAAATAAATATTTGAAATCCACAAACAAAATATAAGCAACAATATGCTTAATATGCACAATAAACACCCTACACAATATTATTGTAGGGCACTTTCAAAAGTCGCAACAAATATTAAAAATTAAATGATTTGCAAATAAATATTTTAAATCAAAAAATTAAAAATAAGCAACGATATGCTAATATGCACCCTACACTATACAAAAGTCCAATTGACCGATCGTAGGGTGCACTGGATTGGAAAATGTCCAAAATTATTTAAATAATATTCCCTGACACAAATATTATTTATAAAGTATAATATTATAAAAGTATAATATTATGTGTCACCGTACTATGAAACCAAGCCGACAAGTTCCATAAAGTATAATATTATGTGTCACCGTACTAATATACCAGCCGGGGACTGTGTAATAATACACTGGCGGGAGACCGTGCAATAAAACGGAAACAACGGAAAAGGGAATATGCGAAAATGTAATATGTATGCTTACATACGTGTGTATATCTATGCAAGCAAGTGACTGGCTGACCAACTATCCAGAACAACAAAGCGACGATGCTGGAGAATGTAACTATACATACGTATGTAAATCAACAATTAGGCAGCCACGAATAGGCTGTAAATGTACGTATGTGACAGGAATATCTATGAATATATTTTCGTATATTATCGAAGGAGATGATATGCAAAACAAAACTATCAATAGGTATGTAATAAAATAGAAGTTCTTCAGAGAATTTTACGAAAACAAATTGAAGAACGTAAACGATATTTTTCTCTACCATTTTAGAGAAAAACAAAATGTAACCAAATATAAGAATTATTACTTTTTGTTTTGGTTCTAATGTTCCCGTGTGACTGTCCGCGAATGGACTTTGACCGATTGTCAACAAAAGGAGGGAATCCGCGACGCGTTGTGTTGACGCCCACACAAACAAACGAAACACTTTATTATTATTGGTTTTGCTCACTTGCACTATACGTACCAATAAATAATATTATATTAAGGCTGTGGACTGTATTTATAGGTTCCAAAATCCGGTTCGAATTAACCAAATGTTAAGTCCGCACTATAGGGACTTGGGTGGATGGCAGGTATAGTGCAGTAGGGATTCTCCCAATAGAGTCAGTACGACCAATGCGTACTCGTGAGCAAAAATGAAATAGAAATATAAATAAAACACGATAGTTTAATTAAAAAAAGGTTTCGACCAATGTCGAGTATTTATTGGTAAACAATATTACCTTAAGGTACAACGATATGTACGGTGGCTTACAATAAAGCCTTGGTGATCACAACAATATTTGTGCAGCCAGTCGATAGGTAACAACGAAAGTTAAAGTAATAATAACAATGACACAACGATGCCTAAAGATGGCGCAAACACAAAATGTAAACAATTGTCCGTTGAAATCTGTCACCCTCATACTATTACAACGGTGTAATAAAGAGAAGTAGACGGATTTCAACGGCTATGGCCTTTCAAATTAAAGGCAAACTATTTAAGTATTTTAAACATCCATTCTTGCTTAAACACAAACAAATGAAATTGTTGTACAATAAACAATATCGAATGTTGTTAAAAAATTACAGAATAGGCCTACTGTTTCCCTAATTTTATTCCTGTCGTTGTTAATATATATATTTCCCTTTTTCTCCTATATAATTTTTTTATTAACTTTTTCGTTGGAAACATTTTATTTTTAAGAGTTGTTTTTGTCAACCATTCGTACGTCATAGTTTAGTAGGCCTATTCTCTATTACATTTTAACGATTTTCGAGTTATTTAAAAAACATTTGTATCGACTTTGGTATTCTATAAGTTTTTAACGACTGTCGACATTGACCCAACGTACGACCTGCCGCCTGAAGATTAATGTTAAAAGTAGGCTTTTCAAGAAGTTCAAAAAGTGTAATTCTTTGCAGAACTATTCTAAATATTCTATTGCTCGAAATAGATTTAACATTGAAAACTCAAAATGTTATTCACAATATCTAGTTAAAATGAAATGTAATTTTAAACGTTTCTATAATTTTGTTAATTCTAAAGGAAAAGCAAACAAATTTCCTAGCTATTTGAAATTTGGTAGTAGAGAATCATCTGTTGTCCTACTCCCAACATACTCTTGATAAGAAATACAATTATGGCATTGATAAACTGAATCATTTCCCATGTATTACGCTATCAGAAAATGAAGTTTTAGATGGTTTAAAGTCGCTTACTGGTTCAATGCTCCCGGGGCCTGATGGTGTTCCTGCATACATACTTAAAGTGTGTGCTAATGAACTTTACGTACCTCTAACCAAAATATTTAATAACTCCTTGCATTGTGCATACTTTCCAATACTTTGGCGATCAAGCTTTATTATTCCTCCTCATAAATCAGGGAATAGATGTTTGGTGGATAATTACAGATGTATAGCTAAACTAATTGCAATACCTACGCCTTTTGAACATTTAGTATCTCGTAGACTGTCGCATTTCACAAAATCTATAATTTCTCCTTATCAGCATGGATTTTGTAAAAGTAAATCCACAACCACTAACCTCATGGAATTTGTTACTCACGTACATAAAGGTTTTAGTAAAAAACAACAGACTGATGTCATCTACACTGACTTTAGTAAAGCTTTCGATACTGTATCCCATAAACTCTTAATCTATAAACTTGATGCAATGGAATTTCCAACATTATTTTTGAGGTGGATATCTTCTTATTTAGTTGGCCGTACGCAAAAAGTGTTATATAATGAATCTTAATCTAGAAATTTAACAGTCACTTCGGGTGTTCCTCAAGGTAGTCATCTAGGCCCACTGCTTTTTGTACTATATCTTAATGATCTTCCCTCTGTCATTCGTTACGCTAAGGTATTATTATATGATGACGACGTAAAGCTTTTTTTAAGTTGGACTTACTTAACCAATCTGTTTATCTGCAGTACGATATACATTCCTTTGTTAATCTAAAAAAAATCCAAAAAAACTATCACTTTTCAGATCAAATCAACTTAAAACTAATTATTTCATTGGTTCCCACAATTTAGATAGCGTTGAATCATTTTCAGACCTTGGTGTTATATTAGATCAAAAACTTCGTTTTAACCTGCATATAGAATCTTGTGTTAATAAAGCTAAATCTATTTTTGGTTTTATTAAACGATAGTCAAAAGAATTCGATGATCAAAACGTCTTTTTGTAAGTCTGGTCCGTCCAGTTTTAGAATATAGGTGTGTAGTGTGGAGTCCATTCTATAAATATTACTCGGATAAGATAGAGTCGATTCAAATTCAATTCCTCTTGTTTGCTTTACGGGGCTTAAGTTGGAGTTCGACCGAACTGCTCCCTCCCTATGAAAATCGGTTAATGTTAATTGAAAGGGTTAAGAAAAATTTATCGCATAAGTCCATCATTAGTCTAAACCCTCTGTGATTATCTTGACGTAGATCGCAAATTACGGTTATAATTAGTATAAAACATATTTTTTCAGAAGGTGGGAGATTTCAATTAATCAGCCTCCTATAAGACGGGTTGCAACGAGTGCTATTAATTTTGTTTTACAATGCTATTCCCAATGCCTCAAAAACGGCTAGCTGCGAAAACAATATTTCCATGTCTTCTGCGCCGTTTGCAGGAGGTGCAATAGGTGTAATCGTTTACACCTTTGTCTCCAGAAATATTTTTTTTTTTTAAATTAAAATCTTCATATTTTTGGTCTAGTTATACGTTTGAGTGCAAAAATATATACAGTACCAAAATTGTGTGTACAGTCCAAAATATTTAAATCGCTTCGTATTCGAAAGGTGCGAATTGTACCCTCTAAATTGTTGTTGAGTCTTATAAAAAAGAACCTAAAGAATAATTAAAAGTTAATAGTTACAGAATATACATACAGGGATGTTAAACTTTCCAGTGTATTTTGCAGTATAACACTAGAACCATAGTAAACAATACACATTTTTCTAGCCACAACAAAATTTTAATTCCTGGAGGCATTAAAAGAAACTGCAATCAATTACGATTGCATTTATGAAAAAAAAATTAAAATGTTCAATCGCATTTTCATTTTTTTTATTTTTGGCATCAAGTTTTTTGTCCCCCTCATATAGATGTTGATACATGCATGTTATACCAAGGGGTAATTTGGGGTTTTTCATTCTACCCCCAACCGTAACAACATATATGGGACTTTTTCTTTAATATCTTCATTGCAAAGTTATATTCAGTTTCATGAGCATTACACTATAATGTAAATCTGGAAATCCACATGTAAATCTCTAATCTTAATGAGTTACACAATACTACTTTAAGTTAAATTTGTACAGTTTATTGAAAAGTACATAATTTGGAGTCAGATAGTCCAATGGAAATAGTTATATTAGATTTATATTTTAATGTAGATCATACAATATGTTATATATAACCCTCACGTTGTGGGTGCTAATGTCTGCGCTTTAGATAGGCAGTGCGTTGTGCTGTCGCACTCACATCGCGAAAATTAGAGGAATCCTATGAATGCATTTCTGGTCCGTGTGTATTTTTGGGTGATCGTAAATAAAAACCATAAATGTGTCCAAACACAAATCTAATTACAAGTTTTCCCGTAGTATTTAGTGGCGTGATAGGCGCGTATAAGAGAATAATACGTATAGTTTATCGCGAAGTGAAGCAATGGGCGCGTAGTAAGGAAAGAACTACGTTATGTCCATTATGAAGAGTTTAGTGAAGTGCTAGTAACATGTTAGATGTGCAGGTGTAGGCAAGCCGTGCTAAGTCTAAATGTTTTTTCTTTATAGTCGTGGTAAATTCGTAGTGAAAGGATCTAGGTTAGGTTTACGCGGCAAAATTGTTGTAATGGAATAGGACAGTCTACAATTTACATTATTATTATAAGAAGAAGACATACATATAGTTTCGTTGAAATATATTATGGAGAATTCATTCAACATCAAGAGATGTTGCTCAAAGACGTGTGACAGGAGAACTTAGAGAGAAACAGGTATGGTGATGAGGGGTACTTTTGTATCATAGAAGGAAAGATAACGACATATTTTTCCTATCGTCACAAATAAGAGATAAGCTAGTTAGAAGACTATGCTTTGTCTTAGACGAATTAGCAGAATTGTACAAATTCTGCCATCATAATTATTTTTGATTTTTGTGAAAAAAGAATATAGAGAATAAATTAAAATGACTTTCCGTCGATTTAGCATTTGGCTTTCTTTATCTTGAACTTTTATTTCTCAGGAAGGACATACTGTATCTCCCGAATGCAAGGATGTAGTGATCTCATTTTGTGCATATTCTATTTAGGATAGTTGCATTAAATCTGTGAACATAATATTGTTCTATGATAACGGAAACAAATTCGGAGCACAAAGGGTTCAAAATATAGATATATATATAGTGTTATATATAGTGTTCTCGCTAAAAGATTTATTTTTCTTCAAATTTTCCACGAAATATTAGTAACAGAAATACATATTAGAAGGCAGTCCTAACGATTCCGGCGATTGGCGCAAACGACGACGATTCTGCTGTCCAAAAGACACTCATGGATGAAGATGGGCCGCTGCCAAAAATAGAAAAATCCGAAATTGAAGATGACTATAAAGAGTAGAAAATGGATAAGGAAGAAGAAAAGTGTGAAGATGCTGCCAAATGGAATACGCTGGAACACACGGACGTTTCAAAAGGAATCTATTACGATGACAAGCTATTAGATCTTAAGGAAGAAACAGAGGAAGCCGCCACAACCACGACCATTGAGGAAAAGGATATAAGGAGAAGGAATAAACCACTAAGAAGAAATGGATTCTCTACGTTTTTCATCGTTGGAACATGGATAAATACTGTAACTGGCTGTTGGATGACTTAGACGCCATTACCTCGATTTTATATCGAACTGATTGCATCATCAATATTTATTAGGTCTAACGAAAATTAAAAAATTGAGAAAATTCTTATTAGGAAGCAAGACAAAATATTTATAAAGGCAGTTTTAAAAATTTGTGTAGAACTTTCAAACCACTGTTGTAAAAGTGGTACGCTAATTTTTTCTCAATTAATGAAACACATTTTAAACTGTAAATTACATTGCAGATATGTCAAATAAATCCTCATAAAGAATGTTAACCCGGTAAAAAGATATATATATATATATATATATATGGGGGAGAGGGGGCACCTTTGAACAGCGTTCTTAAAATCTCGGTTTAAAAATTTTCCGACCTGCAACTAACTTTTTTATATGCCAATCTTGTTCTTTATCTGTGTAAACCTTTTTGGCTAGCTTTTTCAGTTGTCGACGAAATTTACATGAGTGACCATGTTTTCGCAGTGCCATTGTAAACTTTTAATTTTTGGTTGTAAGAGCGCAGGAAAAAATCAGTGATAGTTTTCATTCGTTAAGGTGACCCCACCGTGGGGCAGTTTTGAATACTTTGACTTCGTCCATTAAAACAGTAATAAAATATTTATATTTATTTATTATTATATATTTAGCTTAAAGCATGTCATATGTATATTCATTGTAAAGGTTACAAATGTACCTATTAGTTAATATTGATAAAAAAAACAAAAATTATAAAATAAAAAAAAGAAAAAAGTGTTCAAAGATGCCTCCCTCTCCCTTATATATTGTTCGAACATTATTTTCCATTATATCAACATTTTTTATTATATATGAAACCAAATAAATGTATTTCTTTTAAATTTTCAGAAATGATCAGTTGCACTTAGGATATGATGTTAAGGCTAAAAATTTTTGCTACTATTAAATAAACATTTAAACACTACCTTGCTAGAATCTATTAAGACTCGTTGACGGGGGAAATTTCATTAGAAAGGGTGGAAAGGGGGAAGAACAAATATGTGACAAACGAGGCGTAAATAAACCTTCGGGGTCATGAAGGACATACTAATGGGCTGCAGTGGACAAGACGAAAATGAATGAAACACGACGGGCGGCATACGTCAAAAAGAGGGAAAGTGATAGAAAACAAATACACAATACATATTTGAATATTTTTATTAGCATACTAGCGCGCCTGGCAAACATTGTCTTGCCTAGCAGTATTGTTGATGTATTATTTTCGGCATTTTAGATTTGTTTTATACTTACACTATAAGGTGAATTGTACAGGTCTTTGTAATATTTTGGTATTTATAAGTTAATATTTGAATTCGTAAAAAAATAATTTAATAAATTTAAATACACACATATGTTTGACATTTGGATTTAATTACATGTTCTCAGTATATTTATAAGACTTCCTCACAACGTTAACCCAATATTAAGTTAGCTTTTTATACCCTCCACTGTGTAAATAATTTGGTCACGTTTTTAACTCTAATCACCTGTAATTCGGCATTTGGTTGTTTTATTTGGTAGAATGAATCCTACTAAAAATATTGAAATATTGTTCCACTCTGTGGTAGCTTCCATATAACGGCACCCACAATATCCGATATTTTAGGAGGCCCAGTGTTTCAACCACAGTAGCTGTAATTTTTTATTTTGGATGATCAAAACCTCTTTACCAAAAATTATCAATATTGGTCTAAGTTTCCGGGTAGCCCCCGGATTTGTTTTCAAATCTTCCTACCAAAACTAAATATATATTCCGGGGAGGTTAAAACACATTTTTGCGCATATATAGACTTCGTCCAAATTTTCCTTTAGATTTTAACATAACGGATTCCGGTGAATGAAAAACTTATTCCCAGAAATTATGTACTATAGCTTTAAAAAAAACGCCACACATATTTCCCATTTAATTTTCGGTATGTTGAAGTTCTTACCCCGTTTTACAACCTGAGTGTCTGAAATAAAATTATTACATTACATTATTTTTTCAAAGCATGGGCAATCAACTACCACATAATGCTGTATATATCGGTAGTTGATATATTGAGGTATTTGTATTTTTAAATTCACATGTTCAATAGGTAACATCATAAGACTCGTTATAATAAATGTTTTTGACGTAGTTTTTTATCTATTCCGAATGTCTTCTGATTTTCATCCTTGCATTTGTCCCAAAATTTACGTGCATTTTATGGAAAACGTATACATACAATGATTGCATGTATATTCAATGAATACCTCTCAATTATTTTGTTATTCTCACAAAAAAGTTTCAATACAATGTCAATCAAATTAAAAAATATAATAAAATGTTTTGAAAATTGTCAATAATTTACAAATAAAGGAATGATACACTACTAATTCTAGCCCAAAATATCTCAAAATAACAACTACGACGTGGTGCAATCAATATCAAATTAGTGGAAATACAAATAAGCTTCATAATATTATTTTGCAAATTTTTCGCGGTTTTCGATTTTTTCTTTTAAACCTACCCTAGACCACGAACATTTCAAGACTAAGATAAGGTAAATCCGTTCAGTCGTTCTCGAGTTTTTGATGCAAAAGAACATTAAAATACACCTACTGTTTGTATTAGGAAACAAAAGGGTGACACATTACAACACCGGTTTTATTAGGAAGCAAAAGATCATAAAAATTCTGCAAATGATTGTCAAATTACTGTTGTGCGCCGGCAATTATGCCCTACTTGCGTTTTTCTAATGGTATCCATTTTAATATTTAAACTGTTTTCCGGAATGTAGATTTAATTGAAGTCCAAGTTAAGGGACATCCCTCTAAAATTAACAAAATGGTGGACCTTTGAAAAAATATTTTTGGAAAATCGCCGATTTTTTACCAAAAACCAAGTTAAAAAAAAATAAGGAAGATCTTCACCGATTGGCTTTATCCTATTTCATACGAGAGCTATACACTCCCAGAGAAGCGTTGCAAAATTTGGAACCGATTGGATTATTAGTTTTTGAGTTATAGTGCCCGCCATTCGCAAAAAAATTTTTAGAGAAAAACGCGTTTAAAGTTTGAGAATCCCTTCAGCCATCACTTGATGCTGACACAATAAATCGGCTATATCTTCAAGAGTTCTTGAGATTTTCACTTGAAATTTTGTAGAGACATTCTTTAATCAGTGTAGATTCGAATTATATCAACAAAAGTTTTGACCCCGAGAATGGGGGGTCCCCTTAAGCCAAGCTTTAAAGAAAAAACTAGATGTTGTTTATGAATATACAGTTGTGTTCATAAAAATAGTAGTATAAATATACAAATGCCAATTATAAAATCTAATACGCACGTGTAGTTGATCGTTGGGGCACGACTTTTGAAGATTATAATGTAAAGGTCAAAAAAGCGAATTAAGATTTCCGCTTTCTCGAATTTCTCTATTTAGGCGAAATTCATGGAAATGACTGATTTGTATTCGAATGAATTGACTCAATGCCACGGCATTCGCAGCCACCGGATCTTAATCCGATAGAAAATTTGTGTGCAGATGTAAAATGATTTGTAGCCAATGCCAACATTATTCAACAATTTTGTGTTATTTTCGTTTTAGTTCAGTACATACAGCTCAACCACATTACTACTTTAATGAACACAGCTGTATTTCATTAATTCTTTGAGTCCCGAATTTCCGTTCAGTTAAACCGATGGTAACAAATTCGGGGCTGAAATGCAACTACCCTAAATAATTTTTAACGAAGCTTCATCCTTGCATTCGGGAGATACAGTAAATAAAAAATAAAGGTCCAATATCAAGAAAACCAAATGCAATATCGACGAAAAAATTACTATAAATTATTACCTAGGTTATTTTTTTCAAGAATCAAAAATATTCTGAGGGTATAATTCGTACATTGGTACTGTACACATTCATGACCTCATCCAGATATTGAACTTGACCAAACATTTTAATTTTTTATATTTTTCTTTTTATGTGTGTCATTTATTATCAGGTCTTAACATATGTAACCCAAAATATATGTTTACTAACTGCGTAATACATATAAGCTCTAAAACATGTCGCTCATTTGCTGCAAGACCGGCATAAATATAAAAAAATCGATTTGGCAGAAAACGCGTTTTAAGTTGGGACAGAGGAACTTCTACAGCTTTTCAATTAGAGTGTGTATGATATAATCATCTCAATTCTGGATTATTAACACAAAAATCACGATTTTTGATTTACGCCGGTCTTGCAGCAAATGAGCGATATGTCAAACAAATCCTCATAAAGTAAAATCGTAAAAATTTGTAGGAACAATTAAATTAGGAGAACAATTAATTAAACTACGGCGAATATGTTATAAACATTTTTCTTTTTATTTTACTTATTTTTTGAAATTACCTCTCTTCCCTAAAATTAAGAACATTCGTCAATTTATTTTTTTTTTCTCAGGCCATTTCTAGAAATCACTCATTCTATTGTATCATTTCTAAAGCTTCTCAATTAGAGTGTGTATGATATAATCATCTGAATTTTTTACACAATATAAAGTCCGATATAGGGAACAATTCTGGATTATTAACACAAAAATCCGGTATTGCAGCAAAAGAGCGATATGTCAAACAAATCCTCATAAAGTAGATTTACCCGGTAATAAAGTAGTTTAACCCGGAGATATAATGAGAACCCAGAATATAAAGCGGAATACGGTTATATGGGGGTATACCAAAACGTATATCGATATATCCCATATGCCATACCAAATATCCTAGATTTAGTGCAATGTTATGAATTCAACTTGATGACCTTATATAAAGTTTTATCATTGCGATTTCCTCTTTAATGGCAAAGAAGGAAGATCAATAATAATACAATAAACCATATCACTAAAGATTTTCTAAAATAACGCCATCTAGCAATCATTTACAAATTACAATATAAATTTTTTAATTTAATGCTAAAAATCGCTTATGCACGGTTGAATACCAATTTAAGGTCGAGTGGAGTTCGTAGTAAAAACACCATGTAACTCTTATACAACTGTTTTTCAGTGTTTATATTTATTTAAATTGTTTTATTTTTGAAACGGTGTTTAAAAAAAATAAAATAAAGTTGTTGTGTGTAATGTTGAATGTAGGTCATATTTCGATTACTATTATTTTATTATCACTAATGATGCAATAATAAGATGATGTATCAAAACAAATTTTTTACACGACCATCTGTCAAATTTAATCTAGTAATATTTCTCGTTATTGGCACCATTGCACATCGAATACAAGTAATGGTAAATGGACTATTTATTGTGACACGTGTCACTCTTCCATATAGACCAATATCGATTACGTAACATTATACGACATATATGCAAAGGCATAAAAGTATGAAAATAAAACAATTGATACGTCGAAAAATTTCAATAGATGTTTTTTCTCTGCTTTTAGAATAGAATATCAAGCATATAAAATGAAAACATATATTTTGAGTCCTAATCTCTGATTTTATTTACATTTTATGCAGTCTTTACGGTTTTCATGTCTTTGCATATGTTAGGCATGGGAGCATCTACACCAAATTCGTTTTTTTAAAAATCATTACTAAATCGTTATCCATTTCCATTGTGTATATGTTAAATAAAGAATATTTTCGGGCTGAACAAGGCAAAGCCATAAAAACCGTAAAGACTTGACAAAATGTATTTTGACAAAATAGTTTATTAAAACAAACTCTTTGCATAAAACCATAAAGACTCAACATTTTGAGGAAGTGGATTCAAGCAACAGAGGCATGTTAAGAATAAAAACTCTAATAAGCGAAAAAAAATAAAATAAAAAATATGTAATGTAAATAAAATCAGAGATCTACACCCAAAATATAAGTTTTCATTTTATATGGTTGTGGTAGCACTTAAACGACATCTACTACTATATAGCAGATAAATAAAATTTGTTTGTGTAAACACCAATAATGTAGCAACACAGTACAATTCCAATAAGACCTATGGACATGGTGGTAGATTTCGTAGAATTTACTATTTCTATAATATTTTGCAGTGTTTGTTAATGTGTCACCAAATAATAACATAAACTCAAATCAATACACATACTTCATTTAAAAAAATCGGAACTTTATTTCAGATTTGTGGTAAGGGGACCCCCCATTATCGGTTTCAAACAATTTAATTTTTTATTTTGATTTATCGTGCCCGCCATTCTTAAAACACTGCTTCGAGTTTAATTTGCTTTTAAATTTTGAGAATCACTCTTGCCGTCACTTGATGCTGACTCAATAAATCGGCTATATCTTCAAGAGTTCTTGAGATTTTCACTTGAAATTTTGTAGGGACATTCTAGAATTAGAGTAGATTCGAATTAAATCAAAATAAGATTTGAATTTTTGACACCGAGAATGGGGGTAATTCGAATCTACACTAATTCAAGAATGTCCCTATGAAATTTCAAGTGAAAATCTCAACAACTCTTGAAGATATAGCCGATTTATTGCGCTACCATCAAGTGCTTACAAAAGGGCTTCCCAAACTTTAAACGCATTTTTCTCCAAACAGCGTTTTTGTGATTGTCGGGCACGATAACTCAAAAACTAACAATCCGACCGATTCCAAAATTTGGGACGTTTCTCTGTGAGTGTATAGCTATCGTATGAACTATGATAAATCCAATCGGTCAAGATCTTCATTATTTGTTAATTTGGTTTGTGGTAAAAATAGGAGATGATTTTGTTTTCTTAATTTTTGTAAGTGTTAATTTTCTAATTTTAACTTTTTGTGAAGTACATAGTACTTAAAAAATACAAAATAAAATTAATTTAAATTTTTGCTTTCGTTTTTTGTGACATATGTAATGCCGAAAGTACAAACATCCACTCGCTTTTGCCATTGTATATTGGCGAATGGGGTAATATTTACACCCACCTCCACCATATAGAGAAATGTAGAGAATAGGTATAAATTTATATTTTTTGGATTGCATATCGCTCATTTGCTGCAAGACAGGCATAACTCAAAAACGTTATTTTCGAGTTAATGATGCACGATTGTTCGCTATAATGGACCTCATGTTGTATAAACAATCCATATGAATATCTCTTACACACTCTAATTGAGAACCAATTGTCCCATATAAAGTGTGAGTAAATTGAAAACTTTAAACGAATTTTCTGCAATATTAAAATTTTTGGTCAATTTATACGCTTGTTAATACATAGGTGAGTGCAAGCATATGCACAGTACCAATTTGTCTGTACAGCCCACATTATTAAAATCACTTCGTATTCGAAATGTACCCTCCAAATTATTGTTGAGTTTTGTAAAAAAGAACTTAAAGAATAATTAAAAGTGCTGTTGTTGATATTGGACTTTTATTTTTCGTAAAGAAGGTACTGTATCGCCGAAAGCAGGGGGATACAGTACCTTCCTATTTAGAAGGATACTGTATTAATCCTTTGTGTCCCGAAATTTTTTCCGCGACCATTGAACGATTTAATGTAACTGCTCTAAATAGAATTTGAACATTTGACGTCGCTACATCCTTGCATTCGAAATATACAGTACATTCTTTGTGGAAAATAAATGTCCAATAACAAGAAAACCTAATGCAAAATCGACGGTAAAATCATTTTAATTATTCTCTATATTATTTTTTACAAGAATCAAAAACAATTCTGATTCGTATGATTCGAATACGAAGCGATTTAAATAATTTGGACTGTATACACAAACATTCTTATTAACCCCATTAGAAAATACATATTTTTCATTAAATATGTATATTGCGATCTGATGGTTGACGAGCCATGTGAAATAAAACATCTTAAAAATTTAAATCATAGATTAACCCTTTGAACCCCATTTTCCGATCTTCTTTCTATTTTCAGAGCAAGGTAAGATACAAAATACCATTTTCACTTGTTAGTAGCTGTGGTATATCTTCTTTGTCATGATTTTAACCATGCCAAGCACACCAGCGTTGATGCGTTCTCTTTACATTTTTTGATGTTAAAACAAAAATAAACATTAATTCAATTTTTCCGCAATTTTTTAATGAATTTATTTTTTATCCGTCCTGGGATGTTATTTATGTATTAAAAATATTAAATTAATCAAATTCCACAGAATAGTTATGGTTTTTATTTTCCCTTAAACATTTTCTAAGAGAATTTTTGGCCACCATTGTTTTTAACCCTTTGTGGCGAATTGTGCCTACAGCCAAAAACATGTTTTTGGATTTTGGACATAATAATGGACGACACATTAAACTTTTAACCCTTTGAGCCCCGAATTTTTTTCCGTATTCATAGAACAATTTTCTTTTCACAGATTTAATGCAACTATCCTAGATAGGATATGGACAAAATTTGACATCGCTACATCCTTGATTTCGGGAGATACAGTACTTTCTTTCTGAAAAATAAAAGCCCAATATCAAGAAAACCAAAAGCAAAATCGACGAAAAAATTATTTTATAGTATTCTCTATATTCTGTTTTACAAGAATTAATAATAATTATGATGGCAGAATTTGTACATTTCGAATACGAAGCGATTTAAATAATTTAGACTGTATACACAAGTTAGTACTGTACACATTTTGCCCTCTTCTCTATATTAAAAAGCTTATAACTTTACGAAAAATTTGAATTTTTCAGATTTTTCTTGTGATATGTTTGGTCCATAATCAGAACTTGACATATGAAATCCAAAGAGTATATATCTACTAGCAGCATTTTAAATATAAGATCTAAAACATTTTGTTGCCTGTGGGCAACATTGGGCCACAAAGGGTTAAAAATTTATGAGCTTTTCAATATAGAGTAGAGGGCAAAATGTGTACAGTACTAATTTGTGTGAAAAGTCCAAATTATTTAAATCGCTTCGAATTCGAATTGTACGAATTCTGCCATCATAATTATTTTTAATTTTTGTAAAAAATAATATGGTGAATAAATTAAAATGATTTTTGCATTTGCTTTTCTTGATATTAAACTTTTATTTTTCAGGAAAGACATACTGTATCTCCTAAATGCAAAGAGGTAGTGATGTTAAATCAAAGACATAAAAGTATAAAGATACGAAATCGATACGCCAACAATTCCCAATAGATGGCTATAGATGGCACATAACAACAGGGCGAACAATAGTAAACTTTTTATACGCTATATTGTCGTATCCAAAGCAAGGATGGAAAATGAAAAATGTGAAAAGGTACCAAAAGAGTACTTTTTTAATAAAAGAGTACTTTTTCCAAGAAAAAAATTTTATTCAATTTCATAAAGATCGATTTTAAAGATGTCATCACTTAGTCTATCTTTCTGATGGTAATAATATGAGAATTCTTGCTTCTTTCGATTGCATTTGAATATGTATTCTATTGACTAATTTTAATTTCACTATCTCTTTCTCGAAAGTCAATATACCCCAAACTTACATGAATTTCAGTTCCAAAGAGCTCTTGAAATTATTGAAGTAATCACGACGACTATGAATGCCATCAATTTGCCTACCTCAGGAGATAGCACAGACAAATTCTAATCCAAAAAATGTATATATATATCATGGTTTAATGGACGATTGGAATGGTACTGAAATGGTCACGAGGGTACTACGGTACTTTTTTGGGTAAAAAGGTACTGAAAAAGGTACTATTGTACTTAATTTTCCATCCCTGATCCAAAGCCATAGAAATCGTAGACTCGACGAAATGCATTTTGACAAAATAGTTTATGAAAAAATATATAGGGGGAATCAGGTATAACAGAGGCATGTTAAGAATAAAAACGCGAATACGCGATGTGTGTATAAAATGTAAAGAAAATGAGAGATCTGAACTCAAAATATTTGTTTTTAGTTTATAAGCTTGCGATATAGCGTATTGTTTGCTCTGTTGTTATGATATCATAACAACAGAAAAAAACCATCTATTGGAAATTGGTTACGTATCATTTGTCGTATCTTTATAGTTTTATGTCTTTGTCGTATATTTATGCTTTTATGTCGTTAGTCTTTACAAAGGCAAGACTAGACAAAATGCATTTTGGCAAAATAGTTAAAAAAATCCAAGGGGAATCAGGCATAACAGAGGCATGTTAAGAATAATACCGCTAATACGCGATAATATGTGTATAAAATGTAAATAAAGTCACAGATCTACACCCAAAGTATATGCAAAGACATAAAACTATAAAGATAGGACAATCGATACGTAGACAATTTCCAACAGATGGCTTTTCCTCTGTTGTTATGATATCATACATATTTTAATTATGTGACAACCACTGTATGCACTTTTGGGCTTTTTATAGAGGGTATAAAAAGCTCACACAATATTAGGCTATATCGATACTGTTCTAAATTAGAATTTGGAACAATGTAAGAGCAAGTCAATTCGATAACAGTATTTGATATTTTTAATATCATGCAGACTAATTGAATGTCCGGATAAACCGGTATTGTGAAGCGTTCTGAGGCAATGGAATTATGAACAGCTATCAGCACTCCATTGCCTATTTTATGTATTGTATCATTACGGTATATTTGATATTGATCAGTTTCGTTTTTAAACCTCTAACATTTTGGTAAAGTATGTTCAGTGAATTTTTATCATTAGTTTTTTGAAAGAGACAACACTGTTGGAGGCTTTTCCCTTTCTCTAAACAAGAATTCTTTTACTAATAAACCATCACGTCAAAATTGTTTATTAACAAGAATATCAAAGAAGTTATTTAGAACAATAACCTTAAATGAAGAAATCTTTCGAGGAGTTTGTAATTATTTACGTTACTGTCTTTAGTTTAGTACCAATGTAACTACGTATATTTTCTACTGTAGTGTTAGCATGTAATATAGATATAAATATAGTTTTTTCTAGAAACAACCACAATTACTTCATTGTTACTCGTACAAGGTTCATTAACTAGTACAGAAGATTGAGTAGGTGAAGGGGTAGGAGCTTTCACAACAATAGGATGTATAAAAGAGGGCGTAAAAGGACATTTGAAGCGCTTGAAGTGGAGGTCTCGATCGATGTACTCCCACTATCTCTCAGATTTAAAGCTAATGTGGCGGAACCACTATTTTAGTGAAGCCCTGGTAGCGCCAGATGGATTCCAGTTGGACTAGCATTAGTATTGTTGCGTGGCGGAACCACAACGGGTGAGTTTAACGCAAATAAATTGTCGCTCTGAGCAACTACCAATGACTTTTCCCTTTTTGGAGAACCATCTGCAAACTCAAAGTTATTAAATGTCTGTGTGTGTGTGTTTGAAGTCGGTCCTCAGTTCCTTAAAGCCACAGGAATTGGCGATCCATGAATACACGTGGCCAGGCTTTCTTCCAAAAATGTATTATCCAAAAACGATCGTACACCAGGTACAAACGACCAGTTTAATAGTAGCCCACAGTCCAACTGTAGAATCACAACGAAAGCTGCAACAAATAGCTGATGAAAATACAAACAAGAACGATAGTATACGGTAAGTTAATTATAGAAATGCTTCAAACAGAGCAATCATGTAATTTAAATATATCAACTTAAACCGACTTACGACCTCCCGGTTGAGAGATGTCCAAATGCATAAGGTGTATGTAGTGACGAAAACTGCGAACCGCAGCCAAAGGCTTTCCGGAACTATACAAGCTTCCAGGTCACACATAAACTACTATCACAGATTGTATCACAGGTTGGGATGGGATAGGGATCAGGATCACAGATGAATTTTCGCCTTCATTCCACATGTCCTTTACTCTCCTTTCTATTTGCTTTATCGCCTCCTTCGGGGACAGAAATGCCGCAATTGGTGCACCTGCATCCACCGCTTGCTTTGCCAAAAGGTCCACAACTTCATTAAAAAGTATGCCTTTATGACTCGGAGTCCAAACCACATGACATTTGTACACATTTGCTCTCCTCAATAAATTGTGACATTCAGCAACCAGAAAATTGTCAGAGCCTCCAGAGCCTAGAGCCTTACAGTCCGCAAGGCTGTCTGTAAAGATGACCAGATTGCCGTAACCATCCTCCTCCGCAATTTCAAGCGCCTTTTTGATAGCATAAAGTTCGCCGAACATGGACGAGGACTTAATGTCCAACTTACAGAGAAATTTGTCCTTATTGGACACATTGTATACACCACACCCTGTGTTCTCGCGTCCAACCGAAGCATCAGTGGCAAAAATGGTGAAACCATTACATCTATAATATTCCATCTCACATTTGTATATGGCATGTATTACATCAACAGGAGCATTCTGCTTCGTACAGGGTAGAAGATTTGTTCTGATCCTCAATTTGTCTTGATATTCATATGACCTTATTCTGATCTTTTGAAAGATATCGTCAAACTCGTAAAATATTGCACTATAACTGGATTTAACCTTTGGATTATCCGCTACTATCTCATATAATCTTTCATTGCCGTATACATTTCTAATAATTTCTTTGGCTGTCAAAACCTTAGCTCGATTTTTGGGGGGTAGCTCTCCAGCTAGGGCATATCTCACATGAATCGGTGAAGTGGTCGTAACACCCAACGATCTTCTGATCATCTCATTCTGAAGGCGCTCGATCTTTTTATTGATATACGCCGGCGCATTGGCCGTTGTCGTCCTGCCATACTCTACCTTCGTTCTTATAAAACTTTTGTACGTGTTCATGGCCAGTTTCGGGTGAAGCCCTCCTCTCACCGTCGTCAAACATCTAAGTAAATTCGTTCTACCCTTTAGTTCTTCACTTATGTGCTCGTAATGATCTCTTGCAGTCAGGGAATTTGTAATCATTCTTCCCAGGAATCTTAACTTGTTCACTTGCTGTATCTCTATACCCTCTATATTTAGGGTAACTCGTTTGATACTGTTTTTGGCAAAGTATATCGTGTTCGACTTTTCTGGATTGAAGACCAAGTTTAAGTCCCTGCATCTTCTTTGGAAAGTCTGAGCATTATGTTGTAAGTGCAGTATCAAAATCTTTGTCATATACCATGATTAAAAAATCGTCTGCATATTGGAAGATCATCGTTCTACTATTCTCTAACTTGTGTAATTCCGCAGCATATAAATTGAAGAGAACAGGAGACAAGCAGCTACCCTGGTGAATGTCATTTGTCACCTCTATCATCTCATTACCCAACCGAAGCGCCCTTTTCGATAGAAAGTTCACAATCCAACTGACTATCTGTGGGTTCACCCTCTTATCTTTTAACACTCTTTCCAAAATATCAATTCGTACACAATTATACGCATTACTAATGTCCAGAGACAAAACCACAACTTTATAGTTGTTAGCTTTTAGTAAAGCAACTCTATGTAGAAATTCATTGATGCATGATGCCGTAGAGAGTCCTTTTCTGTATGCAAAGGTCATGTTGGGTAAGATATTATTCCTGTCCAGGTTATCCAACAGACATTCCTTTATCATCAGGTTTATGCACTTCATAAACACAGAAATCAGCGAGATGGGTCTGTAGTTTATTAGTTGCTGTAAATCTTTATTAGGTTTCGGGATATGCACAATCTTTATTATTCTCCATGATTCTTTGATCTCATTTTCCACAAACGCTTCATATAGCGCTGTGAGCACAGCCCGCTTTGACATACCCGGGAGTGTCCTTATCATTTCATACGTTATCCTATCATGTCTACCAGCAGAACCCTTTGTCTTGTCGTGTAATATTTTTTTCGAACTGCTCAAAACCAAAATACACAATCTCATTTTGCACACAATCCTCCTCCTCAACCTCCTCCTCCGATGTATTAATGGAGTTGTTATCAGGAACCTGATCTTTGAGAAATCTTAGATAATCCGCGTCATTGTCATGATTCCATGTACAGAAAACCGTGTCGTTCCTTCTCCTTACATTATTCAGAAACCTCCAGGCCTCCTTTACATTGCAATTAGTATTCACCTCTTGAACCCTTTCTTCAAAACTATCAGCCTTCGCCTTCTGAACCATTTGTTTCCATATCTCTATTTCCTGCCTTGCATTCTCCAGATTGATATAACTTGAGTATTTTCTCGCTTTCTTTACCGCCGCAAGCTGTTTTCTGTACGCTATTGTCAAGTCATCGTTCCACCAGTACTTTGGGCTCCACCCAGGCTTAATATCTCTGGTTGCGGCCGCTACCTCCCCTGTAAGGGCTTCCTCTATGGCCTCTATATTGGGCTCCAACTCCAAATTCCCCAACTCCGCAAGCAGCTTCCTCTTATTGAGGAATCTTCTACGTTTCACGCCTCCTATCTCAATCTCCATAGATATTGGAAAGTGATGACTACCGCCAAAGTGTCCATCCACCACATTCCACTTCGTGATAGTACCACTGCTAACAAATGAGAGGTCTAACACAGACCCTTGCGAGGTCTGATTTCTTCAGAAGGTTTCCTTTCCATTATTTATGCATATGAGACCAGCTTCCATCGTCAAAAGTTCAAGCTCTTTTCCTTTTCTAGATGTTATGTAGTCACCCCACACTTGATTACTCGCATTGAAGTCATATCTTTCAAGAAACCTGAACAGTCTCGTTATTTCTTCCTTAAATTCCTCAAAAGTCGTTGATGGAGGAAAGTATGGAGACACGAAGACGACATTATTATTTAAATTTGATGTTTTGATCACAATTATGTCAGAGTTGGTTATGAAAGAGAGTCTGGAGAACTTAATATGTTTTCTAAGCCCTATAGCTACCCCCCATAGCCATCAGGTCTGAATTTTTGAATAATATTATAGTTAATTAGCTTGTTATTCATCCTTTTATCCTCAGAAAATATTTCAGATAGAATCACAACATCATATAGATGCTTATTTAAAATGAATTCAATGTAGTTCTTATTTCTTTTAAAAGATTGTATATTAAACTGAAATACCTTTAGAGCTTCCATGATCCTTATTTTCAGCTAAATTGTTGTTGTTACTCTCCAATGGAATACCGCACTTTTCAATTCTTTTGTGAAAATGATTTAAAGCATCTACTGCAACTTGATTATTGTCCTTCTTGAAGTAATCCTGCATAAAACTCAGCAATTCCTTCGTCATTTTTTTCAATTCTGTCACCCTCTGA
The DNA here is from genome assembly GCF_032173495.1 of Musca vetustissima. Taxonomy (NCBI): domain Eukaryota; kingdom Metazoa; phylum Arthropoda; class Insecta; order Diptera; family Muscidae; genus Musca; species Musca vetustissima. Next base: position 110,930 of record NW_026887263.1, read on the forward strand.
TCCTCCTTTGCATACACCGGAGCTGACGGAGATGGCTCTTTGAACAATCTACTGGTCATTTGCACACCCGGCTTATGAACAAACGGTTTCTTTGGTTTCTTTGCCACAGAACTATATGTATATGATCTTATCTCCTGTAGACCCCTTTGCTTCTGCTTGCTCCCACCTGAAGATAGAGATGGGAATTCGGAATCATTCCATAGGATATCAGACCGATTGTTGTTGTTGTATTCGTTTATAACCTCACTTCTCGACAACTTCTTTCTGGTCATAATTTTGTTCGTTTCAATTTCCTTCCTCCACTTTGGACATTTATTTATATCTCTACAGGTATGGTCACTGGCTCCGCATAGTATGCACCTCTTAATGCCGCACATCCTTGATCACCACAGTCCAGACATCTAGAGTTTGACCTGCAACCCAATTTTGTATGTCCTGGTCTGCCACAATTATAACACGCTCTTACAGCCGGGTAAAAAGTATCAACCGTTAAGACAGTATGGTTAAAAACAACCCAGGCTGGGTGATCATCACCAAAGAATCCCATCTTCACCGTCTCAGTTTCCTTAAAAGATGCACCATCACCATCCTTTTTCATGAACCTCCTTACCGACGCCACCTTCCTGTCCGAAATTATTCCATTCAGCAACTCCTCCTCTGAAAGCACAGTGGTATGTTCCTTAGCACTCCATATGTTTCAATAAAATTCCTTGGGATAAAAGCCCTTAACTTTTTGTTTCTTAGTTATATAGCGTAATGCCAATCGCCACCACTTTCTTAATCCTCTCCAACTCTTTGGCTTTTATATCTTTGATTTTTTCAATAAAATAAAGCCCATTTATTATTTTTTTTATTTCTCACTACCTCAGACTCACTCGTGTCAACGAGGACAACAAACTCACCCTTATGATCCACTGAATATGTTACAGCTTCGTCATTCACACGCCTTTTCTTCATTTTCAGCCTCATCTCTTGAGCATAAGACGCCGCCGCGCCACCGCTACCACCATCATCGCAATCAACTTCGTCACGTACGCCATTATCAGCACCCTTTTTTTACATGCGCCATCTTTTTTATCCACTTCACCACTACACTCACCCCTTACTCGAGGCACAGACGCCTTGACGTCCATAACTTCAAACCGTTTGACCCATATCGAGGCCACTCCGCTTTCCACACTTCAGCAGAAAACTGTCCAAAATCAAAACTTCCACACTTAACAAGCTTCACCAAAATATTGTATTAACCTTCTTAACCCTTTGAGCCCCGAATTTTTTTCCGCAATCTTAGAACTAATTTCTGTTCACAGATTTAATGGAACTATCCTAAATAGGATGTACACAAAATTTGACATCGCTACATCCTGCGTTCGGGAGATACAGTACATTCTTTCGGACAAATTAAAGTCCAATATCAAGAAAACCAAATGCGAAATCGGCTGAAAAATCTTTTTAAATTATTCTCTATATTAATTTTTACAAGAATCAAAAATAATTCTGATGGCAGAATTCATACAATTTGAATACGAAGCGATTTAAATAATTTTGACTGTATACACAAATTAGTACTGTACACATTTTGCCCTCTTCTCTGTATTAAAAAGCTCATAACTTTACTAAAAATTTGAATTTTTTAGATTTTTCTTATGATATGTGTCGTCCATAATCAGGTCTTGACATAGGAAATCCAAAGAATGCATATCTACTAGCTGTATAATAAATATAAGCTCTAAAACATTTTGTTGCCTGTGGGCAACATTGGACCACAAAGGGTTAATACGCTCCACAGGAATCTGGACAGCAACAGGCCACGCCACACACAAGCTGTCAGTCAAACACTGCCAAAGATTTCACTTTCCTTTTATTTTTTCTGTTTACAACACACCAAAGCACTTCAGACGTCCCCTCGCTGTCAACTCTCAACCAAGAATGAAAGTTATTAAACATTTTTTCAACATTTTCAAGGCGAGAATAAACCGATTCAACGCCCCTTTTTACTGTACAGTACAGTACTGTCGTTACTGTCTTTAGTTTAGTACCAATGTAACTACGTATATTTTCTACTGTAGTGTTAGAATGTAATATAGATATAAATATAGTTTTTTTTTCTAGAAACAACCACAATTACTTCATTTTTACTCGTACAAGGTTCATTAACTAGTGCAGAAGATTGAGTAGGTGAAGGGGTAGGAGCTTTCACAAAAATAGGATGTATAAAAGAAGGCGTAAAAGGCATTTGGAGCGCTTGAAGTGGAGATCTCGATCGATGCACTCCAACTATCTCTCAGATTTAAAGCTAATGTGGCGGAACCACTATTTTAGTGAAGCCCTGGTAGTGCCAGATGGTTTCCATTTGGACTAGAATTAGTATTGTTGCGTGGCGGAACCACAACGGGTGAGTTTAACGCAAATAAATTGTCGCTCTGAGCAACTACCAATGACTTTTCCCTTTTTTGGAGAACCGTCTGCAAACTCAATGTTATTAAAAATTTTTTCAACATTTTCAAGGCGAGAATAAACCGATTCAACGCCCCTTTTTAAGGCAACCATTTCAAGTTTAGCTTCCTTAAACCTTTGAGCCCCGAATTGTTTTCCCCAACCTTAGAACAAATTGAACAAAATTGTTCACAAATTTAATTCGACTATCCTAAATAGGATATGCACAAAATTTGACATCACTATATCCCCGCATTCGGGAGATACAGTACATTCTTTCGGAAAAATTAAAGTCCAATATCAAGAAACAAAATGCAAAATCGGCAGAAAATTCATTTTATATTATTCTCTATATGCATTTTTACAAGAATCGAAAATAATTCTGATGGCAGAATTAGTACAATTTGAATACGAAGCGATTTAAATAATTTGGACTGTATACACTAAATAGTACTGTACACAAATTTACCCTCTTCTCAAATTGAAAACTTTACCAACATTTTGAACAGTGCCGATTTGTGTATACAGTTCAAATTATTTAACTCGCTTCGTATCGAATTGTACGTATTAGATTGTGCCATCATAAATGTAGTTGATTCTTGTAAAAAAGAATATAGAGAATAATTAAAATGATATTTTCGTCGACTTAGCATTTGGTTTTCTTGATATTGGACTTTTATTTTTCAGAAAGAACGTACTGTATCTCCCGAATGCAAGGATGTAGCGATGCCAAATTTCGTTCATATCATATTTAGGGTAATTGCATTGAATCTGTTAACAGAAAATTGTTCTATGATTACGGAAAAAAATTGGGGCACAAAGTACAGATAAACAAAGGTGGTTATGCCTTTTTTTCATTTTTAACCTTTTTTAATTTTTAACCGTTTATTGCCTAAGTTTGCCATGTTGCAACAAAATGTTGGTCAAGTTATACGCTTTTCAATTCATAAATGAGTGCAAAATATGTACAGTACCAAATTGTGTATACAGTTCAAAATATTTAAAACGCTTCGTATTCAAAATGTACTCTCTAAGTTATTGTTGAGTCTTGTAAAAAAGTACCTAAAAAATAATTAAAAGTGGGTTTTTTTCGTCGATATTGGATTTGCTTTTGTTGATATTGGACTTTCGGAAAGATGGTATCGTATCTCCCGTTAAAGTTACATTAAATCTGTGCACAGAAAATACTTCTATTGTCACGGGTAAAAATTCGGGCCACAAACTATTAACAATGACGATCTGTATGTGGGGGATATAAAAAGTTTATCTATGCCAAACATTTTCATGAATACTTCTTAGCCACAATTTTTTTCAAGTGTGAAGAGATATTGAAAACATTTTGAAATCTTGTGCTAATGAATTATTTTTACCCCTTACAAAAATATTTAACTATTCCTTTAATACAGGTTATTTTCCACATTTCTGGAGGTCGAGCTATGTTATCCCCCTTCATAAATCTGGTAATAGATGTTTTATAGATAATTATAGATGTATTGTATTGTATTGTATTGATAATTATAGATGTATAGTTTCACGAAGAATATCATATTTTATAAAAAGTATTATTTCCTATTTTCAACACGGTTTTATGAAAGGCAGATCTACTACTTCCAATCTTCTTGAATTTGTTTGTCATGTTCATAATGGATTCCTTTTCTAAAGATATTCGTATAATTTTTCGAGGATAATATAAGGCGTGGATTTTTTAAAGAATAATTTTTCGAGGATAATATAAGGCGTGGATTTTTTAAAGAATAATTTTTCGAGGATAATATAAGGCGTGGATTTTTTAAAGAATAATTTTTGAGGATAATATAAGGCGTGGATTTTTTAAAGAATAATTTTTCGAGGATAATATAAGGCGTGGATTTTTTAAAGAATAATTTTTCGAGGATAATATAAGGCGTGGATTTTTTAAAGAATAATTTTTCGAGGATAATATAAGGCGTGGATTTTTTAAAGAATAATTTTTCGAGGATAATATAAGGCGTGGATTTTTTAAAGAATAATTTTTCGAGGACTTAAATAAGGCGTGGATTTTTTAAAGAATAATTTTTCGAGGATAATATAAGGCGTGGATTTTTTAAAGAATAATTTTTCGAGGATAATATAAGGCGTGGATTTTTTAAAGAATAATTTTTCGAGGATAATATAAGGCGTGGATTTTTTAAAGAATAATTTTTCGAGGATAATATAAGGCGTGGATTTTTTAAAGAATAATTTTTCGAGGATAATATAAGGCGTGGATTTTTTAAAGAATAAG